>NC_053157.1:244776260-244822752 GCF_016835505.1 Polypterus senegalus | reverse complement strand
TGTTTGTTAATAGTTTTTATTTCTTCAGATAATAATATGACTGAACCAAAAAAGAAATACAGACAGTACAGCTTGGACTATTTGCACTTATTTTGAATTTACATATTTATTTCATAAATGTCAAAAATGTTAAAAAAACTCGTTAGTGCAGGTTTCGATATTAAATGTTGCACAAGATAATGCCATATTCCGTAGTCCTTTTATCTTTTTCAATCATTAATTACAAGTGATTAAAATGAAAAGTTTGATATCTAGTGAAATATTTAATTTCGAGTACTGTACAAATTTATTAATTTGAGTAAGTAAAGTAAATGACTAGGGGGTCGATGGTTTTAAAAGTTTTTGGTAAAGGGGTCTGCAGCCGAAAAAAGTTTGGGAACTCTTGCTTTAACTGATATAAAATAAATTTTGATGTCTGTGCCTGCGTTAAGACTTCCGGACTAGTCTCGTCCTTTCACTGTGTTCGTGGACAAGAAAGGGGGGTGTATGACTGCAGTATTAACTCAACAACAAGGAGATAGACAAGGACTGGTCCCATATTAAGAAAAATAAAATAAAACTGAATCCAGTGACTGCTACAATCCCGGCCTGTTTGAGAGCAGCTGCTGTAACCACAGAGGCCATATTACCGCTCAGATGTTGTTCTCATGAGTCCACTAACTGCTAAGGTACCACATGCTGTACATTCCATCTTAGTACAGGGAGGAACATCTCATTTGACAGCCGCACTTGTGATAGTGAAGTGTCAAACTCACACGGGGAAAACGAATCCAGTGAGTGAGGGAAATCCGCAAGCAGACATGTGGGCAAAGAAAGCCGTCCGGGATCCTACTTCACCACTAACCTCTTTATTTCTAAAACAGGAGGAGGAACAAGAGTCACAAGAGTATGCAGTTTTATCTATACAAACTGTAGCAACGTGAAAGGAGATAAAGACGTGACAGAAAGAGGGATTAGATAAAGATCTGAAAGGAATTTGGATCCATCCATTAACTAAACATTCTTTTCTCCCAAAAGCTTCTTTCTAGGTATTGCAAAGACTGCACACGGTTTGGCCCACCATCCCAGAAGAGGCAATGATGGCACAGGTGCAACAATCCTGTCACGCCCGAGGTTTTCTAACTTTGCTGATCAGTTCTGTAAGTGCTAGCTCTTAAATCGATATTGAAATGCCTACATTTACAGTGCCCATTTTATGACGCTGTAGTTTTTACTTGTTCCAGTTATTATGAATTATAATTTCTCAGTGTCACATATTATTCATTAAAACTCACGAGTCCTGCTTCATTGATATTCTGTTTTATATTCTGTATATGCAAACATTTTAAATGTAGTGTTTATTGAACTGATTGTAGCAGACTTGTCATCTTGTGTGAATTTCCCCTTGGGATTAATAAAGTATCTATCTATCTATCTATCTATCTATCTATCTATCTATCTATCTATCTATTTTGTTAAAATGACTTTATTTATATGATATTGACAACTAATCATAAGGTCAGAAATCAAGGTGGCTGTGAGTTTCATGGACGGCACTGTTTCTTTGTCTTTGTGACATCGCGTCAGTAGAGAGTGCGTGACGTTAACAATGCATTGTGTCCTAAATGAGAGCACACACGCTTTGTGATAAAAGGCCAATGAGTCTCAATTTTTTCATTAATATATTTTGAGAGTGTATTTTAATCAGAATTAATGTAAACATATTACCCATATTCATTTCCCATGTAGATATGTAATGTTTGTTGAGAATAAATAAAAGAGTAACAACACATGTACAGTGGAAAATAGGTCCACGAACGTCTCAGAACACGTACAAATCGGGTTACGACCAAAAAGTTCGCCAAACTTTTGTATCTGTTCACGACCACACACTCGGGTGACGAACAAGCCAGTTTCCCTTCCAGTTCGTATGCACCGATGATTTCCGCACGTGTTCAGTCGCTCCCTGTACTGTACATTGCTCTCGGTCAGACATGCATCGCGCAGAGGGGACTCTCCCTCATAACTGTAACCTCCTCTCCACCCAGCTTCCTCCTCACTTCCTTCATGCCAGAACTCGACTCATGCAAGGTTAGTTTTCTTGGTAGTTTATGGTTAGTTTTTGTATAAATTAAGGATTTTCAAATTTTTATTTCTTTCCCTGTGCTTAAAACTCATTAAAAAAAGTGTTTACAGAGAGCGGTTCGTAAGACAGTAGCATGAACTCTTGCAATGTTAGTTTTCTCTGTTCAAGGTTTTCTCAGTGTTATTCAATATTTTTAAATTTAGTTTACTATTATACTGTGCATTCTATGGTATAATTAACTATTTTTGTGCTTCAAAAAATCTTTAAAAAAAATTACATACAACTTGTACAGTCTGGAATGGATTAATTGTATTTACATACAATCCTATGGGGGAAATTACTTCGGGTCACGACCAAATTGGGTTGCAACCAGAGTTTAGGAACAAATTACGGTCATGACCCGAGGTTCCACTGTACTAGTTTTGTTGCAGTGTTTATAATTAACAAAACTAATCGTTTACCTGAAATGTTCTCCTTTGTGTTTTATGTTTGACGATGGAATGCTTCAGTGTACAGTCGATTTATTCCACTTCTGAAGGTGTACATTGTCGGTATTCTCCATTGCATTTGCCTCCCAGTGTAACGCGTGTAAGTGAGGGGCGGCAGACGAAATCACGTAACGGGAGAAAAGGCACCTCCTCACCCTGATGCCTGGAGGATGAGCTCTTTCTTGGTGACACACACACCATAAAGAAGGACACGGTGAGCCCGTCGTGCTGGACATGCAGTAGCACAGCGGAGGGAATTTGTCTGATGCTCTTGTGAATGATTTTTAAATATAACTCGTATTACTAGGAGGCAGAGGACAACTGAAACTTGGTGAGAACCTCTGAGATTTGAAGAAACCAGGAATTCATTTTACCAGACAGACATTTTCACGAGTGTTTCATTATTTCTGCAGGTGAATTCTACTAACAAACCATCGCAGTGCCTTAATGCTGAGAGCCTGACTTTAATGATCAGACCAGCTGAACTGGGAGATTTGAATTATTGTGACCAAGAAACTAAATTACATTTACTGTGAAAGTCGAGAATTTAACACATTGGACAACACTTTACTAAACATGAGTTAGTTTACAAAATTATGTTCCTAAAAGTTTATTTAAATATCTGAAGTGACTGTTTTGTTTTTTTGGATAACGGCAGTTAATTACATTGTTGTTGACCTTATAGATATTTTATTCTCATTAATAAAAGGGTGAAGCCTTGTATTCTTACACGATGTGTTGTGTTTTTAAGATCAGTCGTGTAAACCTGAACTTGAGTGGATATGAAGGTTTGATATTTCGACTTAACTTGTGACCTGCAGCTCTGGACTGTAGACACGTGATTAGAAGTGAAGGTTTATTGGCTTCCAACCATTTCACTCCTTTCAGATCCCACTTGGCTTATCTGTTACTGTAGATATTTGATATCATTTCACTTACACACGTATTTAGTTTGTCTTATTCTCACAATAAATCAGATTATAGTGGCTGAGGTGTTGCCTGAGTTAAATCTTCACAACTCTGTGAACATGAGTACAGTTTATTAAACTTGTTCACTCTTTGATTTTCAGGACTACATCTCTGAATATTTCTTCACTGGGCCTTCTGTTCATAAAGATGTGGTTGTTGTTTTTAGTCCGAACTTTCCTTTGTGTTTCAAACTGTAAAGCCTCTCTACCAGCATTTCTCACTATGCCAATGTGAACCTGCAGCTCTCACATATTCTGTTTCTCTACGCCGGTGGGCTGCAGTCTCATGTCACATAATACAATACAATACAATACAGTTTATTTTTGTATAGCCCAAAATCACACAGGAAGTGCCGCAATGGGCTTTAACAGGCCCTGCCTTTTGACAGCCCCCCAGCCTTGACTCTCTGAGAAGACAAGGAAAACTCCCAATAAAAACCTTGTAGGGAAAAATGGAAGAAACCTCAGGAAAGGCAGTTCAAAGAGAGACCCCTTTCCAGGTAGGTTGGGCGTGCAGTGGGTGTCAAAAGTAGGGGGTCAATACAATACAATACACAGAACAGAACAATTCCTTAATACAGCATAATAATAAACATTTTAGAAGTACAGTTTAACAGTAGATGATATGACATAATTAGGTTTGGATATTTTTAGAGTCCTGGAGACCTCATCCATCTAGCTGCCTCCCCATTTGGCCATGCCACGGCTGAAACGTTGCTCCGATGAAAGGACCCCTCTTTCCCATGATTCCTGTGATCCTCCATCAGGGATGACTTTACCATAGGCAGGCAAACAACTTGGCAGGTGGGCCGTGGCACCAATAACATCTCCTGGACCACTCAGGACCACCTCAAGCAGGCTAAGGAGCTGATCACTGAATAAGAAAATGGGACGACTCCTTAAAGATTCTCCTTCGTGGTTTGATTGTCTTTTTACAGGAACATCGAGTACCGACAGTCAGGGGACTCTGTCATTGAGCCATCAACTCTCGAGAAGCCAGCAGTGCAAACTCCGAGCTGCAGATCAGCATGAAAAGGAGACCCTGCTGAGCAGGCAGGACTTGGGGGGTCTCAGTGTGAGGTGGGATTACTGGTACACTCTGTTACAGTGTCATGGAAAGAGAGTTGTTAGTTTGGATGTTTGATGGCTGACATTACAGTTGGAGTTCATTTTGAAGGCTGAGTGACAGGATGGGACATATAAGATCAAACGGATTTAGAGGGACATGTTGGGCTACTGAATTCTGTTACTCTGAGGAGAGCAATCTGTGTGTGTTGGTCAAATATGACGGGTTATGAAGACCCTCGGGCTGAGAGGATTACTTTGGGCCAACTTAAGGGTCTCCCACATTTCACACAATCTTGACAAGCAGTGTATGGATGTTATGGGGGATTATCTGATTTATTGTTACATATCTAAGGACATCTCTTTATGACGATAGTAAGAGATCAATATATGATACTGTGAATAAGAGAAGAGGTGAAGAGAGTCAAATCTGGAACAAAAGTAATAAAAAGTGGTTAGACTTTGTGTTTTAATTTTATTTTAACCAAAAGATTTATAAGAATTGTATCTGTGTTAGCAACAGCAAAGACTGTTTAGTGACTGAAACCTCATATAGTAATTGAAAACTTTGTTTAGCTTTCTTTCTTTCTTTCTTTCTTTCTTTCTTTCTTTCTTTCTATGTTTATTTATTTATCTATCTATTTATTTATTTTTTGTGTGCGTTTAAATCACATTTGTTGTAATTCAGTCTTAGGAAAATTACTTGACTCTTTAATATAGAAATAATTGTCATCAATTCTCTCCTAAGGAAAAAGAAATCAGCCAAACTGAGTAACAGAAGATGAAGACAGAATATCTGATGGCGAATCTGCTTTTATGGTAAAGACACCAACATTCATGTTTTCATTGGCTAACGTTTAACACAATATTACCTTCTTATTCAGGAACATATAAAGTTGCTTGAAGAAAGATTTAAGACCGCAGTCAGAGAAGGACGTGTCTGCTCTCCTGAAACACTTTAATATTGTCTTCATTTAACTGAAAAAAAAATGCAAAAGATTGTTTCTAATAAAATGTTTGCAGATTTGAATATGTGTGGTGATTTGTGTTTCTCCCAACTACAGTATTCTTAAGACCACACAGCTGTAGTGAGACTTTATCACATATTATGGTATTTTTTGTCATGTGCAGTGAAATTCTTGCTTGCTTGTCTGAGTAATAAGCGACATGTCACTGATGACACTCCGTCTGTGTGTGTGTGTCTGTGTATATATATATCTCCATCCATCTATTATCAAATCCTAGCCAATCCCAGCCAACACAGGGTTCAAGGTAGGAAAAAAACCCTGGGCAGGGTGCCATATATACATACAGTGCATCCAGAAAGTATTCCCAGCGCATCACTTTTTCCACATTTTGTTATGTCACAGCCTTATTCCAAAATGGATTCAATTCATTTTTTTCCTCAGAATTCTACACACAACACCCCATAATGACAACGTCAAAAACGTTTACTTGAGATTTTTGCAAATTTATTAAAAATACAAAAACTGAGAAATCACATGTAAGTAAGTATTCACAGCCTTTGCCATGAAGCTCAAAATTGAGCTCCGGTGCATCCTGTTTCCCCTGATCATCCTTGAGATGTTTCTGCAGCTTCATTGGAGTCCACCTGTGGTAAATTCAGTTGATTGGACATGATTTGGAAAGGCACACACCTGTCTATAGAAGGTCCCACAGTTGACAGTTCATGTCAGAGCACAAACCAAGCATGAAGTCCAAGGAATTGTCTGTAGACCTCCTAGACAGGATTGTCTCCAGGCACATATTTGGGGAAGGTTACAGAAAAATTTCTGCTGCTTTGAAGGTCCCAATGAGCACAGAGGCCTCCATCATCCGTAAGTTGAAGAAGTTCGAAACCACCAGGACTCTTCCTAGAGCTGGCCGGCCGTCTAAACTGAGCGATCAGGGGAGAAGGGCCTTAGTCAGGGAGGTGACCAAGAACCTGATGGTCACTCTTTCAGAGCTCCAGAGGTCCTCTGTGGAGAGAGGAGAACCTTCCAGAAGGACAACCATCTCTGCAGCAATCCACCAATCAGGCCTGTATGGTAGAGTGGCCAGACGGAAGCCACTCCTTAGTAAAAGGCACATGACAGCCCACCTGGAGTTTGCCAAAAGGCACCTGAAGGACTCTCAGACCATGAGAAACAAAATTTCAAAAATTTTAAAATTTCATCTTAAAATCATTTAATTAACCAGTTTCTCAAATCACATCGTAATTAAAGTAGCACGTTAAATGCTTTGTTTTGTATTTGATCTTCTACTCGTATGTGATCTATGTGTGTGAATCACTACTTGCTTTTTAAACCGGCTCTCTTCCTCCAACTGGACACAGAATCCATTACATTCGTGATATTACAGCTCTCTGAATAACTAAAATACTGAGATGTATACGTGATGTCATTTTCATGATGATAGGAGTTAAAGCACGTTATTAAACATGTGTTTCACGGCGTAGTGATTGCGTTTCACTTCGATGAAATAATTTATTGCAGCAGTACAATCAGGGGCGGCTCTAAGCTTGTGGTGGCACTGGGCAGAGGAAGAATCGGTGGCTCCTTCGCCCGCCCGTCAGTAAGGTAGCTTATGCACAGTGGATGGCTACGTCCGTTGCAGACACTGCATAGCCACCTCGTGCTCATGATACAAGCATTTCACTTTTGCCGAAATTTGTCGCTGCGTTTTTAGCTGTGTTGTTATTTTATCTTTCTGTTTTATATTCAATATATATTGGCGTAGCCGTCACTGCAGTCAGTGCTTTTCTTTCCCCAAGTAACCGATCGCCATACAATCAGCTCTGTAATAGAAGTTAAGCCATCTGTAAGCTTAGCGCCGATTCTTCAAAACGTTTAAAGAGAATTGAAATATCTTCGTAGTACATGTTTAATTATTCTATCCTTAAAGACACCCCCAGTGAAGAATATAGATAATTTAAATGAAGTTAAAGTTTTATCTGTATAATATAATAAACATTATCGGTCACAGCCACCCCCAGAGACAAATCGTGCCCAACCCTGCAAAATGCTTTATCTGTCTAATGAAAACTCTGGAGAAGAAAAACATTTGATTTTCACAGTTCAGTTCGCCGCACATTTTGCAGCACGTTTTGAACCTGTTGACCGCATTCTTTAATTAAAACAGCGTATACGTTCAATTCTTCTTTTATTTTCTGGTTGGCAACACCAAAGGCGATGCATAGGTGGCTTATTAAAAAGCAGACATCTTCAGACTCTGTCCCTCCGCAAGCTGCTAGCTCCACGGCTGAGCCCAGCACCGCTGCTACCAACACGGAGCACAGCGCACCCACGTCGGGAACTGAAACTCCAGAAAATGTAGATAAGCCTACACAATCCTCCAGCTGTGCGCCTGCGTCGGGTACTCCAAATCTCTGCCTTCAACAAAATATACAGTCCGGTCTGCCTGACTTAAATATGGATAGCCCATCCCAGCCCATTTTCATTAATTATCCCAAGCGCGCATTCGGAAAGACACTCGGATGTTTTAGTGTAAGCTGGTATCAGTCTCGACCATGGCTTGAATATTTTGTTGTCCGTGATGCCAGCTTTTGCTTAGACTGCCGCAAATTTAGTGTTTCCAATTCGGACCGCGAGGACATGTTCACCAAACACGGCTACACTAATTGGAAAAAAGCTCTGGAAAAAGATGGTGGCGGCTTCCACAAACACGCGTCTAGTATCCCGCACGTCAAGCCATGTCTGCATGGCAAGAGTATCGACGCCGGGCAGAGACGGGTGAAAGCATATTTCAACTACTAGGTCCAACCCAGATAGAAAAGAATAGATATTATGTGAAAAGCATTGGGGAGGCCGTTCAGTTCCTTGCAGTCAATGAACTGGCTCTGCGTGGTCACAATCACGAAGGTGGGGAGGACGGACTTTTCCTTAAGTTCTTTGATTACACAATCAAAAAGATGTAAAACTTGCAGAAATTGTAAAATACATCCCAGACAACGCAAAATACACATCTAATGTAATTCGAAATGAAATAATTGAGACTCCTGCCAAAATGGTGGTAAAAGATATCAGGACCAAATATGAAAAAGATGAGACTCCTGAATTTTTGCATTAAAAGTGATGGTACCAGGGATCGCTGTGACATTGAGAATTTGTCTGTAGTGATTAGATTTGTCCAGAACTCCATCCCTAATAAAACACCTGATTGGCTATTACTACTATTTTACACAGAAAAAGAAAATGACAATTATTTATTTATTTATTTATTTATTTTATTAATTTTATTGCAATCTATACAAACCAATCAAGTTTTTACAAAAAGAAAAATTGAGTTATGGACAAATCGATCCCCACCCCTGAGAGAGATAGCAAGGCAAATGACATGAAATGTAAGGCTTGTAAACATACCTAAATTAATAAATTCTCTGTGCTTTATGAACTTATTTTTAAATATTACTGATTAGATCCTGCCATGTTTTGAAAAAAGTCTGTACGGATCCTTTAACTGAGTATTTGATTTTTTCCAATTTCAAATAGTATAACACATCAGTTTCCCACTGACTTAAAAGAGGAGAAAATGACACTTTGAGATAAATCTGAGAAAGATATGGCGTTTGTCCTAAACTACGACCTGTAAACAACATAAAAAGATGTTTGCCTACCCGGCACGGTATTACTTGACCACTTATTCAATTCGTGTTCTGCACAGATCATGTATTTTCTGTTTAGTTTTTAACACTGTGATGTATTTAGCGATGTTTGATTTCAGGATTTTCACTATCGCATACTGAAAAGTAGTGGAACAGGCGGCCATTTATTTGACGGATATGTTGGCGTAAATGCAGGATGTGTGAAGAACGCCATCTGCTTCAGGATTTCACTCTTTCACGCTCGACGTTTCCTTCCCGTTTACCTCTCATTCCTGGGACATTACTTGATTCAGATATACTTTTTGTATAAGTTTAATAATAATGGACCGACAGCGAGTAAGGCGAGCTACAAAGTGGGGTTGGGTCGCCATAATCGGCCAAGAGGCACTCACCCCTAGTAAAGATATCAAACGCGAATGGGCATCTTGTTTCATGTTTATAACAAAACAAATCATTTGAGTGACAATTTCAACTGTTGCTATGAGTGATGATTGAGGATTTAACGGTTTAAAATTTACAAAATTAAATTCATCAGGTGGAAAGTGTTGTTACTTTGAGTATGTGTTAGCTACACGGTAAATATGTTAGTGACTGGGATTGCGCCTCTGTAACTGGAAGATTGCTTAGGAATGACACGGACAGGACAACTATAATACTAGTTTAAGGAAATGTTTTATTATTTTACTGTGCTGTGACTAAGACGACTTGTTACTGATCGCCTCTCCGGACCTTGAAGACGTGTTCACGAGGAGAGATGTTGCTCGTAAAGTCCGAGGCTTTTATCGACAGCAGGTCCAGATGTGTTTATCCCGCTGTTGTTTGTGGATCTTTAATGCCGACCTCCGTAAAAATCGCCGGATTCTCTTTTTACCACAAAGGCGGAGAGGCTGCTGTTTCTGTTTGAAAGACAATTGTAATTCATTGTGCAGCACGTGGATCACTTGATCATGAGATTCTCACCCTGGAGTGTCCCGAGTGTGTCTGTGTGTCTGTGTGCCGGTGACTGATCTGCGCCGTGTCTCTCAGCCTCTCTGATGTGCTCCGGATTGACACCTTTGAATGTTTGGTGCAGCAGAGCAAATTCAACCTGATCTACCACAGTGGGTTTGTTATCATCTTATTCAATGGAGGGGTTCATGGACGTCAAATGGCAATGAGTAGAAGATGAATTAATGTAAATACGTGAGCTGCCTTCTGCAATTAGTCATCACATTTTGATGGCGATTCTGAGTGGGGATGATTCCCGAACAGATCTCTTATGCGATCCTTTCACAATATCTCCCAAAATTATTTAGTTCAAATTGGTTATTGGTGATTTCACTCCTGATCATTTTTGTTTATCATTAATTTTAATGAGCCTTTAATTCGATCGAACTGGAGTTTGTACTACGCGCAGAATTTGAAAACCCAACCACCTTAGTCAGTTGAGCCACAAACAACTGTGACGGCGTCTTTTCTTCGTAGCGTTATTATGGTGCTCCACTAAATATTATAAAGTATTAACAAATGAAATACCGCAATACTTGATCGAATAATAACATTTGTTGATTTAAGGTTTCATCTTTTCTTTCTCAAATGTGCTTACCTATAATCATGGCAAAGTACAGGGATAAACCTTTTTTTCCGTCTACTCCATTTTAATTAAATCAGAACAAAGAAAACATTTAAGGGCAAATAACAAGGCTCGTTTTCAATTTATGTTTTTTTCTTAATCTACAACATTAGGGCCATGGAACCCCAAACGTCGGACAATTAAATGTGATCTCAAGAAAATATGAGAGTTAATAATAATAATAATAATAATAATAATAATAATAACAGGAGAAATGATAATGATACAGTGGAAAAGTGAATATTCATTCAGTGAAAGAGCCTGGTCTCCAAGAGTGAGGCGTCTTATTTTATTTAGCTCTTACTATCGTATAGTACATTCTGTCTGTCGGCGTTTGTTATATATATATATATATATATATATATATATATATATATATATATATATATATATATATATATATATATATATATATATCAGACACTGGAAGCCGCTGACGACCCCTTTTCTTCGTTGCCTGTCTGTAGCAGCAAAAAAGTAAAAGCAACAGTTTTAACAGAAGCCATTGACGTTGATCATGAGTTTGTGTAACGTTAATGAAAACGGTCAGGAGGTATCACTAGAGAGGTGAGTGTCAAATGCTTCGAAGCTTCGATACGATTTCCGACACAAATGATTTAAATGTTTCTGTACTTCGTGAGACTTCACTCCCCCCACCACTAGTCGGAATTAATCTCTTCGCGCTCTTGCACTTTTCCGCGCCGTTTCGTCTTTTGATTTCGCGCATGCTCCGAAGTGTGCTGTTCAAAGGGTACACGCTTGTTCAGCCGCTCATGACCTGCACGCCCCCGTCTTTCATGTCTGACTTTTCTCGAGCTCTGCATGTTCTTTATGTTTTTCCTTTTTCCCCTAAAGCCATCATCGTCAAACTTTGTTAAAGTGTCGTCAAACGATGTAACTTTACAGGGTGCGTTTAGATTTAATTTCCACCATTTTCTTACTGAGACCTGAAGCCAATCTGGGTGCAAGGCAGGAAACAAACCCTGGGCAGGGCGCCAGCCCACCGCAGGGCACTCACACACAGGACAATTTAGAATCACCAGTGCACCTGACCTGCATGTCTTTGGACTGTGGGAGGAAACCCAGGCAGACATGGAGAGAACATACAAACTCCACGCAGGGAGGACCTGGGAAGCGAACCCGGGTCTCCTAACTGTGAGGCAGCAGCGCTACCCACTACCGTACTGAGACCTATTAGTAATCATTTAAATGGTAATCATTCAAATGATTTCAATTTTTGTTATTTTCTTATCAGGAAAGATGCTTGTGCGGTTTCACTGTAACAGGGAGACTTTGATTTGTTTACTGGGAAATAAAAAAATAGAAACATTACACAAGGTAGTGCTGCTGGAGGGATACAGTAAAATCTACAGCTGACATGGCATTATGAGTACATTTTTTGTCTTGTATCCATTCCAACTACTTTACAGTATTTCTGTACACTTTAGCTTACTAGAGATGGCCGTGTTAAATAAAGAATAGGACTCACGCCAATCGGGGCTGCACTCAAAAAAATTTCTTGCTGAATTTACTTAACTGAGTTATGTCAACAATTTCCACACAACTGAGTGGTGTAAACTAAGAATAATATTTTGTAGTTTTATCTCCTTAAACAACTTACACTCAGTCAACATGTGGTCAAGTTAGATGAAGTGATTTTTTTATATTCAACAAATTAAATTAACTAACACAATCTCAACATCGTTTTACTTTGCTGGACCAATTAATGTTTAGTCGAATGAACTAAATAAATTAACATAAAAGTAATATCACAGCATTTTGTCTTTACGTAGCAGTAGTTAGCAGTACCAATTGAACTATTCTGAATAGTCCCCACTAAGTGATCTGTTTAATATGGATTGCTTTTTATTTAGCTGGTTTAACAAAATATATGGGTGTCTTATTTCCACACAATTCACATACATAAAATACCAACAATTATGGTGCCTTTTAAACTGCATTAATTAGCAAAGGTACAAAATACAGAGTTGAATTATATAAAGCAACAATATAAACATTAAATAAAAAATATGAAATATTAGTCTTTATGAAACTGATAAAAGTCATGGAAAACAGGCTGAAATCACATTTAACAGTGGTGGCAACAAAAAACAGCCTGTCCCTTTTTTTAAGAACAAAATAACAAAGTGCCTTATTTTTTTTTCTTTGAACAGGATTAGTTAGGAAAAGAACAACAAAAAACAAATAAACTCAACTAAAGTATGGTATGCAACACTTATTACATCTCCTAAGCCTAAGCTGTCGCTTCAAACAGTCTGTTTTTCCGTACTTGGGCCTTGTTTGGTCGTTTGGCTCCATCTTGACCCATCACTGTCTTTTGCAGAACCTCACAGGTATATCTGAAATATTGCGAGTGGCTCAAATTCAGTGCATACATTGTGCCAATCAATCAATCAATCAACATTTATTTATATAGCACATATTCATCCAAAAAAATGTAGCTCAAAGTGCTTTACAAAATGAATAGAAAAATAGAAGACACAATAAAAGATAAACATAAGTCAACATTAAATAACATAGAATAAGTAAGGTCCGATGGCCAGGGTGGACAGAAAAAACAAAAAAACTCTAAAAGCTGGAGAAAAAAAAATAAAATCTGCAGGGGTTCCAGACCAAGAGACCGCCCAGTCCCCTCTGGGCAAACAAAATAACAAATGCATTCCAGTGTTGTGTAGGTTGTGCATCACTTCAACACCTTCGATAATTATTCCAACATCCTCAAAGTCATCAGTGGGTTCTGCTCCTTCATGTATGATGATGAAGATGCCTGTGGTTGTCTGGCTCATGGCTTCCTTTGCTGTCTGCCATATCTTTGAAAAAAAAATTCAAAAGAGACAAATCATTACCAATAACACATGACAACAATACTTCCTTTCGAAAACAGATTCTTTCTCAGTTCTAGTGTCCGATGCATTTTTTAAAATAAAATCTGGCCAAAAGTAAAAGTGGATAAATTACTGTTCATGCTTTGGTAGTTAGACTGGTGACTCACTACTGAAAGACAGACAGTACAAAGATACTTAAACAGTTTTATTTAGATTTCAAATTAGCGATACACTTCAAACCTGGTAAGAGCAGGGCCTTCATGTATAAACAGTGTGTATGTCTGTTTCCACGCTTAAATCATAATGTATAAAAACTAAACTTGTCGTAAAGAATTGCACATTCTCATGGCAGCCTACCCCCCCCTTAACTTTGCAATCTTCTGCCCATTTTTGCAAACTGGTGTACCCATCATCAAAACAGTGCTACTGATCCTGTGTGGTTTCCCTTTCTCTTCTAGATTCACATCCATAATGCAGGCTTTATCAACTACCCTGAAATTAACAATTATAAATTTAAGGCACCTGATTGTAATCACCCTGTAACAATATAATGGTGCACGGCATGACCAAACTGTTCCAACTACCACAGATACTTTAGCGTTGTTACTCTCAGTGCAAACTCAAAATATTTTAACCCATTGAGTGTGGTGTCACGGCTATACAGAAGCTGTTCGGATGGCTCTACAGCGAGTTGTGTCGAGAACACAGAGGATGATCAGGATACAGCTTCCAGCCCTGCAAGACATTTATAGCATACGCTGCCTCAGGAAAGCTACCAGTATCTGCATGGATTGTAGTCAGCCATGAGCACAGTCTATTTGAACTTCTCCCATTCTGCAAATGCTTCAGAGCCTTTCCTGCATGGACCTCAAGGATCAGAAACAGTTTGATCCCAAGACCTCTAAACACACTCAATCAGTCCATCAAGTGCTGATCCCAGGGCAGACAAGCTAGACAATCAAGCTCACACACCCACATATCACAGGACAAAATTTGCATCCCCAATTCACCGAACATCTGTGTCTTTGGATTGTTGGAGTTCCCGGAGTAAACCCACATAAATATGTGGGAAAATGTTTACAGATTTCTGGTCCATGGAATAAAAACTTTTTGGAAAACTGTGCTCCTTAAAGCATGCCTTTTACAATAACAACTTTTATGATGTCTTCAGGATACTCATTCAGGTAAATGGTAAGTGCTTTTAGTATGCAAGCTCTTCTCATTTCAATATGGTTGTTCTGTAGAAAAAAAAAATATATAGAACAACCTTACAGTTATTCATCTTATAAATATGTAGAACATGCTTACAAGATACACATCAATAACAATACCACCCCACATTAATTAGCCAGCAGAGATTGAGACATTAGTAGTAAAAGATCATTTAAAAAAAATGATAAAATAAATACTTTTAGTCTCAAACATTTTTGCTTTATAATAATAACTAGTGGTCTAGCCAATTAGAAAGCCACACATAAATACACAAACACAAATCCTTGAGTGCAGCGATTTCTTACAGCTTTAAAAAATATAGAACTATATTGTTTATGTAGTATCTTGTGCATAAATGTTACATAAATTGAAATCTTCAAAAAAGCCCTTGCCCAAGTCCAACACCATCTCACAAAAAGCACCTTTAGCTCCAAATCTCTTTAAAACTTTGAAGCAAATCAATATTTTGTTTGTTGTGTACACAAATGAAACTTGGCAGACTGAATTTAAAAAGTGTAGTGCTATATAAATCACATACCTTGTCAATGGCTGCCATGATGTTCCCGATTTTTCTTCACCACAATCCATATACTTCCACATTTAAGGAACTGAAAGTAATAATAAAATAAAGAAAAATCACATGCTTAATATATGCATTTCATGAGCTCAGTGTTGCATTTTTAACAAGCAAAGAAACACCATAAAATGCTACTTACCAGTGCTTAGTAAGCCACACTTCCAAATTATGCCTCAATACAGTATATGTTCTCTTGAAAACACATATCATGCACGTTGTGTTAAAGTGTTTAAGCAATTAAGGAAAAAAATATATATATTTATGTACAATAGAAGCAAAGCAGTTAAATAATTTAGTATATTACACTATGCTGACAAAGATATTAATGCCCTTTACATTTTATCAGGCACAGTTAAAATTTAATAAACTGTGCTACAAGCTAAAAAACAGAGTCGGAGAAAACAATATGTCATCCAAGAAATCAATATTTAGTGCAAGAAAACATTTCAATAATAAGAAGTATTTTTCAAATGATTCCCAATACTTTTGGTGGCTAAAGAAATATTTTAATGAACCCAAACGTTAATTTACTACCTAATGTCATTGTTGGTTAAACTGACATATTCTCGCATTATTACTTTTAATCACACACACACAATACATTCTGAAAAACGTTTGGTGTTTAGTAACTAGAAAAGATGTCAAAATAAATGAAGTACTTACAAGGAGAACAGAAAATGGAAAACTGTGCTCCGTAAAGCATGCCTTTCACAATAAACATGTGTTTGCATCTTACAAGGTACTCTTTTATGATGTCTTCAGGATCCTCATTCAGGTAAACGATAAGTGGTTTTAGTATGCAAGCTCTTCTCATTTGTTCAAATAGGCACTGCTGTAAGGAACTGGGAGAGGATAACTCTATGACTTTCTGCTTATGAACATGTGTAAACGTCTCAGCCACGGAAAACCTTAATGGACAAAAACTAGCCATAGCTTTTGCGATTTACCAAATGCAGTTTTGTAAATACAACAAAGGTGGCTTTAGTGTTTACAATAATATTTTTATTCATGTTCATGTTACTAGAGTGCCTTATGTTTTTGCTTAAAATACAGCTGTTATTTAAATTTTGAGATATTAGTTAAGTAGTTTAAACAAATCACACAGTTAATTTTTTTGAGTGTGGAAAAAGTACAAAATATGTGAAAATGGAACCGAGTGAGTAGCCCATGTTCTCGGTACACACAGAGCAAGAGAAACAACCGTTCAAAGCAACCTTTACGACTGATAATAAGGGTATAGATATAGAAATAGACACGGGGACTGCTGTGTCAATTATGCCTGATCAGTTATTTAAGGAAATGTTCTCTGGAAAGACTTTGGAAGTTACTAATGTAAACTAAAAACATATACAGGGGAAAAAATGTTTGTTCTTGGAAAATGGGATGCAATTTTACACTGTGAGGAACAAAATGAAAAACTGTCTTATGTGGGAGAAACTGGCTCCACAAAGTTACATTAAATTGGCGGACAATTAAAATGATAAGTCAAGTTGATAAACCACATCTGCAGTGCTAGAGTTGTCAGGTGGAGCAAAAGATGCCACGACAAGTTCCACTTCACCCATGGGAATTCCCTGGTGCTTGTTGGAAAAGGTTACGCCTTGACTTTGAAGGTCCATTTTAAATAACATGTTTGTGATCATTGGGGATGGCTATTCTAAATGGATAGAAATATTTAGGATGCCAGATATTAACTCTAAAGTAACAATTTCCAGATTGAGACGGCAGTTTGCACCATATGGTCTGCCAGGGCACATAAAGTTACAGACAATGGCATGCAATTCACTTCAGAGGAGTTTCAAACTTTTGTAAAGCAAAATGGAATCTGACACATCACTAGCACTCCTTGACACCCAGCCACCACTGGACGAGCTGAAAGGGATGTGCAGACGTTCAAAGGAGTCATTAAAAAGCTGCCACATTTATCACTAGATATTGAAGACAAAGTGTATTTATTCTTAACGTATTATCCTACTCCTCCTAACCTCACAACAGGTCCGTCTCCTGGGGCCTCATGCATAACGCCGTGCATAGAACTCACACTATAACATGACTTAAGCACAAAAGTGGAAATGTACTTACGTACAAAAAAATCCAGATTGCAGGAATCTGTGCGTTCACCAGCTTCCACGTTCTTTTGCTACATAAATCCCGATCAGCGTGAAAAGTAACGCACGTGCACGCACAATGGGCTTTGCCTACATCTTGCTCGATATGCTATTTCCCATATTTTCGACCCGACGAGCAATAGTATATAGCACAGGACTTATCTTTTTAAAAAGATCAAGTTCTTCTGCATAGCTCAGCCACTGCTTCCATCAGACATTCTTTGATGATATATTTCCGTCGATAAATGGCTTTCCTCTTTTTGGCAAAACACAAGCAGCCTTGTAGCTTACTAAGGTTAAGGCTTCAGTTTGCTTTCGTAAATAAGTCTTGCTGAGAACGCAGACAACTTTTCTTTAAATTATAATAACGTTGAAGCAGGTTTTATTCCATAATGGTGGTGTTTATTGTATTCTTTCAACACAGCAACAATGTCTTTACAAATGAGACCTATGGCTTTATTCTATGACTTAATTCGATTTTATGAAGAAGAATTTTACATCCCATTCTTCATTAAACACACAACATTCATGATAAACATTTCTTTTTTTGTTCCTGTCTATGTTAAAACTATAAAAACTATGAAATTATTAAAATCACGAGAACTCCGTACAACCAAATATGTAAATAAGTGAATACGCACCGTTAAATATAAATGTATGCGATTACAGATTGTGTATCACAATGCACCACTGCACGCATTTTTATGGACAATTAACATAACAACTAGTAATGAACTTCCAGTTTCAATTTAAAGATCAGTCACAGCGCCAGACCGACCTACAGCGTCGCGAATTGACATGTCGATCAGGCCAAACAAATATGAAGAAATACCTTAAAGTATACAACTATGATTAAGTATTAAATAAAGTTATGACTAATATAAACTGCCACATACTTGGGGGCTAATGCACCCCTGGACGGCAAAACCTTTTATTCATGAAAAGAGCATTACAATAACTGCAACACTGATCATTTTACACCCTGCCAATGAACCGTAAACACTATATAAAAAACTCCTGCAACAATCTATTAATACATGTACAAGGTGTACCTGACGCCATTGATGGCATTCAGTAAATCACCGAGCCAACTGCGCTTGAACGGGTTGAACACTACACTTGTTGTGTTTTACTAACAAGCTGGAATTCTGTGTGGAAGCAATAAGAGGATGTGACCGGAGTGGAGCAGATGAGATTGTTTATCTGGACCTTCAGAAAGCATTTGATGAGGTGCCACAACGTGAGTCCACTTGCACTGAATTCTACAGAAGCTTCTAGAAGTTTCTTGGTTGGTGATTTCAGTTTCATCTAACTTCAAGTTGTCCTCTTCACACTTTATTCTTACCAGTAGATTGAGATTTTACCTGTTAAATAAGATAAAGTGACAAGTGAGCAGTAGGGTGTCAGACATCTCAGCAGGTAAGGAATTCCACTCCCAATATCACAGTAAGCATTCAGGAGTAACAGCAGTTCGCACCATGCACTCCATCTCCATGAAGGACCCCTGGTCCAGGACCACCAGTCTACTACAGTGCAGGCCAGTGATCTCCTCCTCTGGGCTTGAGGGGCTCGACCAGCTGGGGGTCTCCTGCAGATGCGGCCTTCAAGAAGGACTGACTTATCCAAGCTGCCCTCCAAAAGTCCAACATCAAACAGGACTTGCGTTATGCTGGCCTCATTTTAAAACTTGGATCACTTAGATGCTCAACCCCTTTTTGTAAACTTTACGTTAATTAAGTTCGATTGTTCAGATGAATGTCTGTGTCTCCTCTTTTCAGCTCTTTGCCTCTGTTTACACCGTTTGGACTTCTTCCTATTCATGAACACTCGTGCTGCCCACCTATTACTAGAGCCCCCTGTCCTGACGCTAAGACCTTTAACACTCTAATTCTGTCTTACTGAGACAACTCACTGACTGAATATTATCTGCCGCTAGTTCTTTACTCATTCAGGAGCAGATGTTGTGTTTTAGTGAACTCTCACACCGCAGTGACAGACAACACTTCATTCA
The DNA here is from genome assembly GCF_016835505.1 of Polypterus senegalus. Classification (NCBI taxonomy): domain Eukaryota; kingdom Metazoa; phylum Chordata; class Cladistia; order Polypteriformes; family Polypteridae; genus Polypterus; species Polypterus senegalus. The sequence continues at coordinate 244,803,176 of NC_053157.1, read as the reverse complement.
TCATCAACTTCAACATGAAGTCAGCCCGTCAGTCTGAGTCTCCTTTCTCTTTGTGATTCTCCTCTCTCGTTTATTTATATGCTGTATATTATTAAAGAGAGCAGCAAGCCCAGTGCGGATCCTGAGGGACGGCAATTTTAATATCACTAACTCTGAAAAGGTGCCCTGCACATAATAAAGCAAAAACCTCAAGTTACCAAAAATCCAACAACCCTAAACCAGAGCAGGACGCCAAAAGGACCACCAAACATCAAAACATAAAGCAGAGTCCACCAGACAGGACAGAGCACAGTGTTGGAGAGGCTCTTTCATCGACAGCTTCTTCTTAAATACCCCTGGGGGCGGAGCTCCAGCTGCAGAGTCAAGTGGCCCCGCCCACCTGGGCTCCACACAGAAAAAAATTTAGGATAGCAAGACTAAATACATAGAAAGAAAATATTCATCAGCACACCGTACATAGAACAACAAAATAAATACCATTTACAAAACAATTCATACAAAATAACAAAAAGATAAAAGTAAAAGCAAACTCATTTAAAGAACAAATGAAACATCACAGCGGACTTCAGTCCTCAATGCTCTTCAACTTCTTGTAGTGTCCATTAGTGTCAAATTTACCATTTAATGTCCATCTTTATCAGTAACTGAACATCTCAGTAGTGTGAGGGGGTCAGGCTGGAGTGGGCATAAGAGGGCACAGCGACACACAGGGGCACACGGGACACATGACAGAGTGCAGACCCTCAGATGTGGAATGGAGAGCACTGCTCAGGTCCAAATGATCGATTTCACTTCTAGAGTTACAAATCAAATATTCAATCCAAATCAACATCTTATTTGTTACTCACCTCATTGTCTTGAGAATTAAAAAGCATTTTCTGACTTTTCCAGCGCTATTAAGAAATGGATCATCAATACGGAGTGTTATATCTTCAGATCAGACAACACAGGAGATGTGACCAGAGGTGGTGACAAGTCAGAAGGTCACAGAGGAGCAGATTTGACAAATGTCAGTCATCCTTTTTGTTTATTCACCAAACAACATTGGGAGTTTATTATACAAAATGTAATCAGTTATTAGATTTGTATTTTGTTAATACATAATGATTATTAAAAAGATTAATTCAAATAAATGTTCTTTTCTCATAGAGAATCTTCCATAACCTAACAAAGCTGCTCTGTCCTTAAAGCTAATGCCAATATTAAGAAATCTCCACTAAATATCCGTTTGTTCAAACCCAAATCTTTCCTCCCCCTCGGCCTTGCCATTCATTTAATATTGAGAGTGGCCACTAGAGGGGGAAGTTTGGCTACAGAAGAGTCAGCTGACCTACCAGCTCTGAAGGTCATGTGACTGTGTGATCGTGTCACCCTTATTTTGCTCTTAATTCATTTAAATCTTAATTAGTTTCAAATATTTTTAAAGTTCTTTAGTTCAGGTGTTTTATTTTTGTGTTTTTACTTTAATCTGATTTCTTTTACACTGCACTCTATTCTTTTCTCCCCCCTTCACTGCTGACCTTTCCCATGTGTGTAATATGGCGGGTGTCCACTAGAGGGCCACTGTACTTCAGTCCCACCCCTCAGTCCTCCTGTTAAAGTCTCCATTCGTCTGACTCTCTGATTGTTTCTCATTCTCTCCTTTCATGTTTCACTGCTCAGGATTTCACTGAATGCTTTCTGCTTTTATCTTTTTGTTTTCCTTTTTGTATAAATTGCTGTTTAATATTCAGAGTGGCCACAAGAGGCAGTAGTTTAGCGACTGATCAATCAATAACCCCTTCTTTCCATTCCTTGTCTTTCTTATCTGCTTTTCAATTTCAGGTTTGTGGACAAGGTGGGCCGACCCTGGACGGGGTGCCAGTCCACTGCAAAGCCACACATGTGCACCCATGTCAAGTGTGTGCCAACTCACCAAGAATTCATTTTTTGAAGATGTTGGAGATTTCAGGGTACCAAGAGAGACAAATCTGGGGACAAGGAGGAGGTGCAATTTAAAGTTTAATGTGACATTAACTAAAACAACAAACTCTGTCAGTATGGCTGACATCTGACTGACCGGTGAATCCTCATCTTCAGACATTCACAGTGAATTCATTCTGAAGTGAAGGACCCTTCGAGTTACCAACATGTCTGGTGAGTGGACAACACTCCAGCCCCATCTGTCACTCTCTGCTCCTACATATAGTCACTATTCAAGAGCTCTCCATACTGAGTCTGTACAGCACCTTTCAGTTGTGCTGATCCTGCAGGACCACACGCCTGTCCTACTTAACTGGTGATACTGAAAGACACTTGGGGGGCCTCAGTAGATGCAGAGGTGTCAGCCTGAAGGACATGTGGCTGTGAATCAACAGTGACCCCTGCTGGTCAGACTGGTATTTGTAGGCCCGAGGTGTCTCCGCCCCTCATTATGACACACACACACCTGATTGGCTACTCAAACCCAATAGTAATGGACAGCAAAACACTCAACCCCCATCCGCATTCTCATCCACAAATTCAATCACAGAGGTGCTGCCCACTCCAACTCACCTATTCTGTAAAATTAAATTCACCCTAAACTACAAACTCAAAGAGGACCTGCGTTTGTGGGGACATCAAGTGACCAGTGGAGGGTACTGGTCAGTGGTCACATGGTGTCAGATGGCTGATTGTTACAGTGGAGTGAAGACCAACACTAAACCCTGGAAAGAGGGGCTCAGTGAAGGAGGTGTTGAACCTGTGCAGGAGGGTCATTGTGTGTGAGACGCTATAAAATGACAGAGAGCCAGCAGGCCAGTCCAGATACACACCTACTCTGGGGCAGTAGGGGGCACTGATTAGAGTCCACTGGTTATTGTGACGCACAGAGCACTGGAAAACAGACCTCTGCAAACTCCAGGACTTGTCGTTGTATCCAAGACGGCACTCATCGTCTCCTCCTTTCCTTCTCAGTCCTTTATATGCGACTCCAATCTTCATGATGCGTCCACTGCCCTCCACCTCCCAGTAACAGCGAGTCCCAGTCAGAGCCTCTCTGCACAGAACTTGGCACCAGTAGTCAAATCTGTCAGGGTGATCAGGATATTTGGCATTTGTCCCCTCATATGTCACCTTCTTGTTCCCTTCAGACAGATAGAGGTTTCTGTGTGCCGTGTTGATGTCCAGTGTGAGGGGACAGAAGTCTGAAAGGAGAGAAAAGAAAATGAGTGAGGAACTCTGGGAGTGTGTAACGGGACTGGGGGCGGAGCACAACACAGACAATTAACAAGAACCAATCAGGAGCTGCGCTGATGAGACACTAATAGTAAAGAGCTCATCTGATTGGACAGAATCTGTGGAGATTTCAAATAAAATTCTCGAATCACAATAAATTTGAATCCCTTTTATTCTCCAGTACTTCATGTGCAGGAATCTAACTTGGTAGATTTGGAGCTCCTTATAAACGGAACACAACATCACAGACAAATAACAGAAAGCTGAAGTGAAAAAGACAAACTTCAAACAAAGTTGTAGAATAATCCAATTATAAAGGAGATGTGCTGATAGTGATGTGCCGGTGAGAGTGTGAGTGTGTATTCCCGTGTCACACTCACATGTCCTCACACTGTACACACACACACACACACCTTCACACAGTCTCTGACAGAACACATGAATACACACAGAAGACGGCTAAGTCACTGCTGGGAGAGGCTGTCGCTCTGGCTAAGAAACTCTGGAGGTGTCTGTTAGTTTGAATTGACTGAAGCGTTTGGGAGTTTGTGTGAAGAAGTGATGAGCTGCTGAGAGGAGCCCGTGGTGGTCCTTATGACACGGTTAGTGACATAGTGACACAGCAGACCTCACCACACACTCTCATCTATTTTTTGAGTGTGCTGTTGGTGAGCCAAACCAGACACCAATTGTGAATGTGATTACACTTTCAATTACGGCTTTGTGAAACTGAATGAGGATTGGCTGTGAAATATTTAATTTCTTTATCTGGTGTAAGAAGTCCAATCACCGCTGTGCCTTCTTAGTGATGTGGTGGTGTTCATGTCCTAGCTGAGAGTGTTTGTGATTGTTGTACTCTGAACTTTGAAGGAGTCCACCATATTGACTGCTGAATCATTCATTTCTAGTGTTAGAGGTTGTGATTGCTGTTTGTGAAAGTCAATGGCCATTTCCACTGTCTCGGGGTCTTGAGCAGCAGGGTGTTGAAGCTCACCAGGACACAAGACAAGACCCCTCTTTTCTAGAAGGCTGTTAGTAATTAGACCAATAATGGTGGTGTCATCAGTGAACTTAATGATTTAACTTAAGATCAGTGGACCTGCAGTCATTGGGGTACAAGGAGTAAAGTAGGGGGGCCGTCCACAGCCTCGAGGGGCACCTGTGCTGATACAGAGACAGTCTGAGAGGTGGGAGTCCACACAAACATATTGTTTCAGGTTAATCAGAAAACTGTAAATCCATTCACAATTGGAAGGATTCAGTTCAGAGTGTAGAAGTTTAGTTATCAACAGCGCAGCCCCAATGGTGTTAAAAGCTGAGCTGACGTCTACAAACAGGATTCTGACAGAAGTTCCTTTACAGTCCTGATGTTCGAGCACACAGTGAAAGCCCATGTTAATGGCGTCGTCCACAGATCTGTGTGCTCAATATGCAAACTGAAGATGGTTGAGATCAGCAGCAGTGACAGACTTCAGATGGCTTAGAAGAAACCGTTCAAATATTTACATTACAACTGACGTAAGAGCAATAGGCCTGTGATCAGTGAGGCAGCTTATTTTATCCCTTTTAGGAACAGCAACAGAAGATTTAAAACAATCAGGTTGAGTGAACTGAGCAAGAGACGAGTTAAAGATGTCTGTGAAGAGAGGAGCGAGCGGCCTGCACAGGTTTGATTTCGTCAGGTGAGATAGAGTCAGGGCTGGCCGACTTCGTACACTTCTGTGTTGTAAACAACTTCCTGGCATCGTCGTATTCCTTCATAGAAAAGGGAGAAGCTTTGTGAAGAAGTGGCTGCTGATAAAACCACCTCAGAGCTGAAGGAGCCGAGAGGATGAAAGGACTCTGCAGCTTGTTGGTCAAATCTGGAACAGAACTTGTGAAGTTTGTCATGGAGGGATGAAGAGTCTGAGTGAGCATTGGGAGACGACTTTAAGGAATTAGTAACAGACTGAAGGCTTCTCCACACAGAGGAGCGACTGTCTGCTCCACACTGAGGCTCCACTTTATTTCTGTGTTTCCATTCAGCGTATCTGACTGCGATGTTTAGCCGATTCCTGGCCAGTCTCTAGGTGGCCTTATCACCAGTTTTAGGGGCTTTTTCTTTCACCTGACAGAGATTCCTTAGATCTTTGGTGAGCCACGGCTTCCATTGTTATAAATCACAATATACTGTATTTGCTGGGAATGCAGACCTCTTCACAGAAGCTGATAAAAGATGTCACAGTGTCAGTCAGCTCATAAATGTTTTAAAAATGTCCCAATCTGTCCAGTCCAGACAGTCTTGTAATGCTTCACTTGACTCCACCGTCCTTGAACTAATCAATTTCTTTACTGGTTTAACTGGTTTTAACCTTTGTTTATAAGTGAGTAGTAACTGTAGCATAACTTGGTCAGAATTACCCAGCGGCGTGCGAGGTAAAGCCCGGTATGTGTCCTTCATGGCGCAGTAGCAGTCATCCAAAGTCTTCCTGTCCTTGGCGGGCCATTTAACAAGCTGTTTGTATCTGGGAAGGTCGATGGTGAGGTTTGTGTTATTAAAGTCACCATCACTGTAATCGGGGAGTTTCCACGACTGCTCTCCAAACCAGCGATGTAATCTGCAAACTTCTGAATGAGACTTCTACTCCTCTCACTGCCCACTCAGCCCACTCTTCTTCAGCCTTGATGGACTTCTTCTCCCAACTATAATTTCCAGCTCTTCTAATGGATGTTGACTTGGATTCATTTTAGGGCGCACAGATGACCGCTTAAGCAGATTTCAATGTGATTTCCACCAAATTTGGGTGGTCTTACTTGTAAGTTCTGGAGAATCCATGATCTGCACTTCAGACAGAGCTTTGTGATGTTTGCTCCAGAATGTCTTGATGATCTTCTCATTTTATTGTGACCTGCACAGATTCAGCACAGCAGCCCCCTAACATTAATGAGCCTCCTCCATATTTTGTGTTTTTACTTTGAATACTCGTTTTGTTTTCTGTGGACTCAGAGCTGCTGTGACTTACTGTAAAGCTCTCGTTTGGCTTCATCTGTCCAAAGGAATCTCTCCAGCACTGTGGCTTGTCAACATGTTTTTTTGAAAATTCCAGTCAGTTATTGATTGTATTTTTTTTTGTCTGTCTCTACGAAGTGAGGTTTTTGACCATAGAGCCCGCTTTTATTCTGTAAGTGATTAATGGGGCTTCTTGAATCTGTTTTACTTTGATCTTGGTGGTCAGCCTGAATCTGTCCTGAGGTTTGCCTTAGTTCTTTCTCCACCACTGAAGCTGTCATTCTGTTCACTTGGGGGTCCATTTTCCATCTGCAGCAGCATTCAGTCTGTTAGGCTACAGTCCAATGGCCCTTAAACTTCTTGATGTTAGTTACTGAGGCCACAGGAACATGAAGCTCTGTGGAGATGGCCTTGTAGCCTTTACCTTGACCATGCTGGGCTGTGACCTTCTTCCTTTCCTTCTCTTCTCTTATCCATGTTCAGTGTGATGCACACAATGACTCAGCCAAGCTTTGTGAGGGCTGAAGACCCCTGTGATTCTCATAGTGGACTGATTCTTATTCAATGCTGTCTTTTAACATCTAATGGCTTCCACAAAATTTTTAATGCCATCTTCATTTGATTTAATTCCTACAATGTATTAAGTCATGAATAAATTAAAGTTTCTGCTCTATGGAGAAACAAATAGAGGATGTTGAATACTTTGTCAGCTTTAACCTGTTTCACATAAATTTGATTTTTTTTTACTTTCTCGTATACAAAGTATAGAGAAAGTATAGTAATTATGAAAAAATTCAACCATGAGATTTTAGACCTTCCCGAGTCCAAAAATACCATTTTTTAGAATTATGGCTGTGTGTGTGCAAACACGATATCTCAAAAACGCAACGAGATTGATAGATGAGATGGGCAAAATCCATCAACTGGAAGTGGTACTTTACTGAACAAATACTTGATTTTTTTTTTTTATTCATGCAGCTGCAAAGTCCTATTTATTGAACATTACTTTTATAATAACTGTTCAATATGTTATTAATTTGATTTGATTTGTTGTTGATAGTATTTTATTGTACATAATATAAAAATATAATTGTCTTGTGGTTTATTCTTCAAATATCCATTCCCATATCAGAGTATATGAGAAAGTCTATGGGAGACGACTCTTGATTTTTTTTTTAATCCATTGCTTGTCAATGCATCCATATATCCATATACTGTTTATGTATATCTTCATGGTGGTGGACATTGTGTTTTTTATGTGAAGCACACTAAGCTGCTTTCATTTAGTGCCATAGATTATTAATTATTATTATTATAATAATATATAAGTGAATGACTGAAGTAGAAAAGCATCGGAAAAGTGACACAGGAATACAGAAAGAGGAAACAGCAGGAAGTGCAAAGAAGAAAAACAAGACAATAAAAAAGGGTCAAAGTAGAGGAGGATATGACATATTTGGCAGGATTTTGTTTTTATTTCCCATGAGTCCATTTGAAACTTCAAAGAGTCAAGTCTAACAGACTGCTTTGGTGATTCCTTGTCCTGAGTGTCAAAATCCTATAATGCACCAGTCACAGGACCCCCGTCACTTTCAGCTCATCAGTCACACCACACTCACATAATGCTTTCTGCTGGCTACACTTTCATGTCATAAGCCTGGCCTGAGATATTAACAGTGAAATGACGATAAATTCAATGAATTGACAGACTCACATTGTAAAAACTCCTCTCTGCTCTGAGGTTGAGGAGACTGTAGGGTGAAGATTGGAGCTTCACGAACTGAAAATACAAAGAAAAGAGAAGAATGGAAAATGTTAAGATTAGGTCGGTCAGTAGATTAACATTTTTAATTGTGTTTATTCAAACTTTATTTACAAGATTAACCGTGATTAATTTCACATTACGGTGCATATTTCACAAGGTTTAGTGGTATCACTTTAGATTAGTTGTCCATAATTACACTTTATTTTACCATGTAATCACCTGTATAATTACAGAGTAACTAGGTGTTTTTACCTCCTGCTTACTGTGTAATGCTGTGGTTAAGTACTTAACAGTACAGTAATCCCTCCTCGATCGTGGGGGTTGCGTTCCACGGTCATCATTATTTAACCTTATAAACCAGTTGCTAAGGCACACAAGTTTGTTCACATTTTCAAATTCCACAGTAGATCTCTTTTTGTGCACAATATGAAAAAGAAAAAAGGCAGCTGCACAATGCATTACTTAATTATATTGTTACACTGTATTACACAGTAAGTTGAAATTAATAACACCTAGTTACTCTATAATTATACAGGTAAATTCAATGGTACATACAGCATAATTATGGACACTTAATCTAAAGTGGTTCTGGTTTATTATTATATCCTATGAACCACATAATCAGATCAGGTATAAATATAATAATGTCAGTATTATGATATACTGGAAATAATACTCAGAGGATATCAGAAATTCCATTTATTGTTAAAATTATGGCAAACCACCAACAATATTTTGGACATGTCTGTAACATTGCTCAAGGCCACGGTCATCATTATTTAACCTTCTAAACCAGTTGCTAAGGCACATAAGTTTGTTCACATTTTCAAATTCCACAGTTGATCTCTTTTTGTGCACAATATGAAAAAGAAAAAAGGCAGCTGCACAATGCAGCATCGAACAGGAGCATCAAACAATGATTTTTGAAATGAAATAATAAACCACCCGAGTCACAACATCCTAATTCTACTGTCAGATTTTAATCCAAAAGTTTTGATTTTTGTATTTATTAATATTTTGTTTTGTTGTTTTGTTGCAGGAGCTCTAGAATGAATGTCTAGTAATAGAAGGCCCTTTGTTATCGAGGCAACTGTTGTTACATTACAGCTTTAGGCGCAACAGCGTTCTCAGCCTTTTTAATGTATGGTTTGAAGAAGTGATCACTTACATAAAATAACCCTAAAAGCAGCAATTCAAATTGAGGAAATAAAAATCTCAGGATCTGATCTCCTTGCAAATAATCACAGGTGTCTACTCCATTGTTACATTAATAACTTAATCTCTCATGAATTGAGAAGGAAATTCTCCTGACTGTGATTTGTATGGGATAAAACATTTGTACATAGCATATAAGGTAAAGTTCAGTTCAGGACATTGTAGTAGACTGCGTGAGATGAGATGAGAGCAGCAGAGCAGATCAGTGCAGTTCAGATGACAAAGGAGTGACCAGAGAAGGAATGAGACGGTACATTCTAGAATCTCATGATAACTTTGTGTTAGTCTAATGGATCAAGGCTTTTAAATTAAGCTCAAGTGTTAACACATTAATGCTGACATTCCTATTTAAGATGTAATTTTATAAATGTTAAATTCTTAAACACTAATTATAAATGTAATGCAGTTAAAATAAAGCAACAAAACATGCAGATCAAGTCTGCACACAGAGCCCACCGATGTGTGGATGATGCAGTGAGTTTTATTTACTAACATTTTGATGAGCCACAGACACATGTGAGGATCTTCTCTGGGGACTTGACCTCTGCTTTAGATACCAACATCTTAGAGCTCCATGATAAGAAACTGACTGAGTTCAGCCTGCCCAGTCCAGTCCTCCGTTGGATCTCAAACTTTCTTACAGATAGTAAACAGTGCCGGTGCAGTTGGGCGCACACATGTCTGACCTGTTAACCCTCATCACCTCACTTTCTGTTTTCCTCCCATGTGTTGTCAGTTGACCACAGCTCAGCAGGTCTGTTCATGGACAGACATTGTTAGGTTCCATTTATGTTCATCAGTGCCAAACTCCTTTAGCATACAGATTTGTTTAAAAACCCAGTAGCATGATAAGTAAATATTATATAGATTATAATTTGTAAAGAATGTTAGTGTGTTTCACCTGTGAACTTGTTATGTGTACTCAGTGGAGTGTTCAGGTGGTCCTGAAGTGGTCAGGGTTCTAATGCACTCCTCTAATTTGCTTATCTTTTTTACCAAACAAGAAACAGAAAGAAAGAGGAATGTAAGGACTAGCAGATCCGATGCAAAGAGGTTCATAAATGTACAACACGATCAAAACAGATAGACATACCATTGTACCATTAACACTGTTAAAAAAAAAACTGGTGTTTCACTACGCTAATAATATTTACATTTTCAAATATTTACATTAAACATTCAGTTACTCAGATTGCCCAGAGGGGACTGGGCGGTCTCTTGGTCTGGAATCCCTAAAGATTTTATTTTTTTTATCTCCAGCCTTTTGGAGTTTTTTTTTTTTTTGTTTGTTTTTTCTGTCCACCCTGGCCATCGGACCTTACTTATTCTATGTTAATTAATGTTGACTTATTTTTATTTTGTCTTCTATTTTTCTATTCTTCATTTTGTAAAGCACTTTGAGCTACATTTTTTTTGTATGCAAATGTGCTATATAAATAAATGTTGTTGTTGTTGTTGATATCACTCAGCTAGTTACAGTAAGAGACATTAGAAACAATTCTTAACAGTAAAGGCTTAGACATAAATGTAAAAGAGCAGGCCTTCTTCATGCAACTCAGTGTCCCTTCTGTTTTCATTCTGGTCCACCTAATGGACTTTAACAAAACATGAACAATCACAGTACCTGGTGGAGTCCTTGTCAGGATGTCCTGCTGGCTGATCTTCTCCAGACTCTTTTTAAGACCTGACAGCTCCTTTAGCAGGTCCTCAGAAGAAAACTCAGCCGTGACAGTAAAGCCGAGCGAGTCTCCATCAGCAGGAAGGTCACAGAGAGGTGAGAAAGTCTGCAGTAGGAGAGAAGAGGGAACAAGGAGAAATAAAAAGTAACATTAATAAGATGGATCTCCTCTTAACTAAACATCAGTGTGGTGGACAATCATCCTGGGTTTAGATAGAGAGATTACTTCTCATACATTCATTGGTTATTTAGAATGTTTCACATGATGGACCAAAAAATGTCATCAGCCTTGATTTTCAAAAAGCTTTTAGAACAGAAGTCCAAGAGGTGAGTCACCAGACTGTAGATAAGTGGACTAAGGGCGCAACGGACAGGCAGGGGCAAAATTGACTTAGCAAACAAAACAAGGCATTGGGATCTTTGATAGAGAGATAGATAGAGAGACAGATAAAGAGACAGAGTGGACACTAGGGGTCACTGTTGCCCCTTTAAGCCCAACAGACTAATGCTCAGGACACCAGGTAAAAGCGCCAAGAAGTATTTTTAATTGCTTTCTTCTTGCACAGTGCTCCCTAAGCACAACAGTCACCATAACACAATAATTACGATTCTCACCTCCTCCACACCTCCAAGCAAGCTTTGTCCACCTCCATCCTACTCTGCCTTGCTTGCTTGCTGGCTGAGTTCACTACAGTCCTTTGAATAGTGCCCAACCTGAAAGTGCTTCTCTCCTTTCATCCACGCGACTTGCCAGCACTTCCAGGCCAAATGAATTTTCTTTAGCCCGTAAGTATTTCTGGATGTCGATCCTTGTGACTCACTAGTACGTCCAGGCTATGAGGAGAGCAAAACTCCCCAGGTCCTCCTGCAGCATCTCCTGGTGCCATCCACAGTACCCAGCAGGTCTATAAAGCTGAACTCCAAGCCCCATAGTGCCCTGTAGGAATCCAGGGCACTGCTATGCTGCCGGGAAGTCCCCATGTATTATTCGTAGAGGAGGCAGTGTCTAAAAGTAGTTGCCTTCCCCCATCCTTCCCTTCTAGGGGCGTCCCGCATGGGTTGAGCTGCTGGCCGTCTCTTACAATAGATACATAGATTTAAATTAAATCCAAAGATATAGACACACAATCTTCAGTATAACTTTACCTTAGAAGGTCTGCAACTAGAAAGTGTGTGACTTGTCAGAAAGACTTGGGGGCCTTTTGTGCGCTCATCACAACACACTTGTGGGGCCACATCAGGAATATTATGTGTTACAGAAATGACAAAACAGCACAAAAGAAAGACGAGTCATCAGTTAAAGGACAGAGAGACCAGACGAGTCATCAGTTAAAGGACAGAGACATGAGGAGGTGACATGACAGAAGTGTTTAAAGATATGAAGGAGTTGGTGTCTTCTTTTACCAGGTGATGTCATTTAAAGTGACTCATACAAAGAATACATTTCATATAAATTTTCTTCACCAAAAAAACAACTGTAGATTTACCTCCCTATCTTGTACATGAAGGCAGGAACTTTCAGAGTTTTGCACAAACTATGGAAATTTTAGGCAAATATGAAATTGCACTGAGTGGTCAGATTTTGCCATTTATAAAAACTCCTCAGATCTCTTGATTTTGAAGTTTCACAGGTCACACACACCCCAGTCTGATCAGACTCACTGTGAAGTGTCATTCTCACCTGTAGGTAGTGGAGATGATCCTCGGTCTCTGAAAGTTCCTTCAGCTCAGCTTCTCTCCTCTTCAGCTCCTCAATCTCCTTCTCCAGTTGCTCCATGACTCCTTCAGCCTTCTCCATTTCTCTCTTTTCTTGTTCTCTGATCCTCTCTTTCAATTTCTTGTGGGCTTCCTCAATGCAGTGAATCAGATCAGTGAAGCTCTTCTCGTGTTCCCTCATCACTCTTTCCACAGAAAGCTGTTGGATAGGAGAAAAATATTTAATTGAGTCACCTAATTAAAAACAAAAGTCACAAGACACTTTTGTTAGTATTTTGATGTTGTAGAGGAGAGTTTGAATTAGGAGAAGGGTGGTAGGAGTATTCCCTGCCTAGTATTCCCCTGGTACTCTGGGTAGCAACATCTTCTTAAGGCACTTGTAGGTCTGTATGGGATATACAGTCTTAATAAGCGGCTCTCTAGGATCTATGGGAGCCATTGGCACAAGCTACTAGGGGACAGCACTACTGTCCTGTGAGGACCCTGCTAGTGTTACTCAGGGTGGTCTTTAAAAAGAGCCTCTCCTGGTCAATCTGAGTTTGAGAGTGGATCAGGACAATGTTAACCTGGAGTGGAGAATGAGAGGATCGGAGAAGAAGAAAACGAATGGCTATTGTTGAGAAAAGCTGGTCTGTTGTGAGGTAATTGTGTGAAAATAAAATATATATAGTGGAATTGTGAAAAGACTAAAACTGTCAAGTTTAACTTCATTAGGGCAAATTTAGGCTTTTAAGTGTGGAGACAGTCAAGGAGCAGTGGAACAGGTTTAAAAATATTTTACATGTAATGCAAGACAGATACAGACCTAAATTTGGAATTCATAGGAAATGTAACAAAACTCCACATTGAGTTAATAAAGAGTTAAAAAAGCAGCTACAAAGAAAAAAAAGGATGAATAAGGAGTAGAAGACTAAAATATCCAAAGAGAACTGTAAGGCGTATGAGAACATGAGGGCAACCAGTAAGAAGGATATTAGGAAGGCTAAAAGGCATTTAAAGAGAAAAAGAGCAGATAAGGTAAAAGATGACCTTAAAAGATGCTTTCAATATTTGAGTAGTAAAAGATCTGACAAAGAGGAGATGAAGTGCATCAGGCATAGTAAAGGGGAACTAAAAAACACAGACAGTGAACATACTTGGGAATTACGAAGGACTGGAAAATGGCAAATATTATCTCATTATATAAAGAGGGTTACCAGGAAAATCCAACCAAAGATAGGCCAGTAAGCTGAATGTGCATCACAAGAAAATTAGCGGAAGGAATTATTAAGGATAAGATTGAGTAGTACATGGCAAGAACACTCAGCATGGACTCAGAAAGAGGGAGGTTGTGTTTTAGTAACATGCTGGAATTCTATGAGGAAGCAAAAAAAAGGCTACGATCAAAGTGTAGCAGATGATGATATTTATTTGGACTTTCAGAAAGCAGAAAAAGTGCCACATGAGAAGTTGGGCATCAAAATAAAAGATGTGGCAGTTCAGGGAGATGTTTCTAGATGGGTGCCGAATTGGCTCAGACACAGGAACATGGTGTGATGAACCTCATCAGAACTGGCCGATGTTAAGAGTGGAGACCAGCAGGGATCAGTGCTATGGCCACTGCAATCTTAATCATATATAAATGATTTGGATATGAATTTAAGTAGAAGATGATTAAGTTTGCAGATGATACCAAAAGAGGTGGATTAACAGATAGTCTGGAATATACAAAGGGAATTGGACAGAATAGAGGGTTGAGCAGATTTGTGGTATAAGGATGTAAGCAAAGGGTATGAGGTGCACACTGTTCAGGATCATCAACCCCAAAGCTGGAGGTGTTCAGCTGTTTTCAGGACCTTTCAGAGCTGCACAGTGACTCCGATATCTTTAAGAGAGGAGGCAGGGATGAAGAGCTCTCAAAGTAGTCATAATCAGGGATTCAGGTATTATGGAAATTGAGATGAAGTTTTGCTCCAGATACAGAGAGTCTCACATGCTGTGTTGCCTTCTGGGTCACAGGTAGAAAACGTCTATGGATGGCTGCCAGAGCAGTGGATGACCCAGGTGTCATTATCAAGCTTGTCCAGGTGTCACAGAATAATCAAAATAGGTGGGACAGACTGCCAGTTCTGCAGGAGAAATTTAAGAGTTGAGTATAAAGCTGAGGAGCAGAACTGACAAAGTGGTCACCTCAGGACTTCTACCTGTGCCACACCAGTCCATGTGAGATTAGGAAGATTAGATGGCTTAATACACTCGTAAAATGTTTGTGTGGGAAGAAGCTGGGATGGGTTATATTTTAACTCGAAGGGCAATAATGTAAACTTAATATGTGTCACAAATAAATTAATGATAGCAATTATCTGGAAAAGATTGACCAACACAGATCTACATGAGGAGTGCCAATGAGAAGTCAGTGTGGGTTTAGATGGAGGACTTCATGTTTCAATAATGTGCTGGAATCTACTATAAACTAATAAAAAGGCAAAGCCCTCACTCACTCATTGACTCATCACTAATTCTCCAACTTCCTGTGTAGGCAGAAGGCTGAAATTTGGCATGCTCATTCCTTACAGCGTACTTACAAAAGTTAAGCAGGTTTCATTTCGAAATTCCACACGTAATGGTCATTACGGTCGACAACGTCCGCCACGTTGAACTTTCTTATTTATGGCCCCATCTTCACGAAATTTGGTAAGCGGCTTCCCTGCGCTAACCGAAACCAATGTACGTACTTAATTTGGTGGTATGATGCCACTGTCAGCTGCCATATTGAACTTTTCAACGGTCTTTGTTTCTTATTGGCCCATCTTCAAGAAATTTGATATGCATGTTCCCAACGCTAACTGTATCCTACTTACCTACATATATACGTCCACAGCCTGCAGCTCAGTCACCGTGTGAGGAGACATTGGGTCACCCATCCTAACGACTCCCACGTTGTTGGCTGTCTGCCTATATAAGGCCGTCCGTCGCTCTGGTCTCTACATTCCCGTCCTTGCTTCGCCACGGGATTCACATCTCCCTGCTGATAACTACAGCTTTTTTTATTTAATCCACGGCATCTCCTGTGTTTTATTGTTCGTTTATTATGATTATAGTTATTGAGTAGGTATTTTAGACTTACTTTACATTGCTCAGGTACCCATTTTCTTTATCGTTTCAACCCCCATTACCATGTCTATCGAGATGATCACTATCGATCAATGAACTGTCACTTACCGAGTGGTTGCCATGCCTTTTCCATTCTCTTTGTTACATATTGCACAGCCATATCAGGCTCACTCTTGATATCCGGAGGAACATTCTGTCTTATGTATTGAATGACTGGGACAGGTTCAAGGTGTGGACTGATGACGGTACAGGAGATAATTATACTACACAGGAGCACTAGAAGAGTGGAATGCTTAAGCCCTTCACCTATGTTTCTGCATGTGAGTTGATGGCTGCCGCTGATTCTTTCGGTTGTCGATTTCAAGTGTACCGAAATAGCCAAATATTTTACACCTTTTGACAACCGCCAATGCCTCTTAAACATTTTAGATTGACAGGTGATGATTTCAGTGGTGGACACTTTGATGTTTATGAATGTGTAAACTCTCAAAACCTGGATATGAAGTTATCGATGAAACCAGTTGTATACTTACAACGCTTGACAGATGCCGAATGTCACTTCAACACAAGTCCTGCAAATACTGTCGTAATTGAAACAAACCATGAAACTCGCACCGATTATGACAGCAGCAATCCAAGCTATGAGATTTGAGACAACATAACTTTTCACATGACCAACTGTACGTTGCATGCTCAAGAGTAAGCTCAGCACACATCTTGGTCAGATTACAACCGGAGGGCCGAACTCACAATGTGGTATACAAAGAGATCCTTAACAAATTATTGGCATATTTTCCCTCAGTTTAAAAAGGTTTAATTTTCTTCTTAATAAAAAGTTTAAGGCAGTACTTCGCCGCTGCGATGCGCGGGTATTTTGCTAGTTCTATAATAAAACTAGAAAACCATAAACCGGTATGGAGGTCAGTCTGGCAGGAGGGCTCACGTTCAGTTGCTTGTTCTTCCTTGACTGTCACTTCTGTGGCTTAAAGTCTTCCGTAAAAAAAGTGCACAACATTAATACTCAAAAAACCAATCTTAATGCACGTAAAAAATTTAGGCAGTGCGGCCTAAACACCAATAATTTAATTTCAATTGCTACTTTAGATGAACAATGCATTAAAACTATAAATACAGATTATAGATTACATAAAAAATACACACAGAGCGGCACTAACAAAAAAAAACCTAGTTTCTGTTCCAAATATCAATAACGCGCATAGAATTCAGCCTGCCCCTCCGAAACATTAAATATGGCACTATTAAATGTTAGAGCTTTAACTAACAAGATGTTTTTTTATCAACGATCTTATTAGTGACTAGCAAAATACCGAAGTACTGCCTTAAAATTTTTATTAAGAAGAAAATTAAACCTTTTTAAACTGAGGGAAAATATACCAATAATTATTTGTTAAGGATCTCTTTGTATACCACATTGTGAGTTTGGCCCTCCAGTTGTAATATGACCAAGCTGTGGGTAGAGCTTACTCTTGAGCATGCAACGTACAGTTGGCCATGTGAACAGTAATCTTGTTTCAAATCTCACAGCTTGGATTGCTGCTGTCATAATCGGTTTGAGTTTCATGGTTTGTTTCAATTACAACAGTATTTGTAGGACTTGTGTTGAAGAGACATTCGGCATCTGTCAAGTGTTGTAAGCATACAACCGGTTTCATCGATAACTTCACATCCAGCTTTTGAGAGTTTAAACATTCATAAACATCAAAGAGTCCACTACTGAAATCGTCACCTGTCAATCTAAGATGTTTAAGAGGCATTGGCGGTTTCGAAAGGTGTAAAATATTTGGCCATTTTGGTACACTTGAAAGCAACAACCGAACAATTCAGCGGCAGCCATCAACTCGCATGCAGAACCATAGGTGAAGGGCTTAAGCATTTCACTCTTATAGTGCTCCTGTGTAGTATAATTATCTCCTGTACCGTCATCAGTCCACACTTGTCCCAGTCATTCAATACATAAGACACGATGTCCCTGCGGATATCAAGAGTGAGCCTGCAATATGTAACAAAGAGAATGGAAAAGGCAGGTGCCATTTCCAGGCATGGAAACCACTCCGTAAGTGACAGTTCTTTGATCGATGGTGATCACCTTGATAGACATGTTAATGGGGGTACGGTTGGAATGATAAAGGAAATGGGAACCTGAACAATGTAAAGTAAGTCTAAAATACCTACACAATAACTATAATCGAAATAAACAAACAATAAAACAGCGGAGAAGCCATGGATTAAATAAGAAGGCTGTAGCTATCAGCAGGGAGACGTGAATCCCGTGGCGAAGCAAGGACGGGAATGTAGAGACTGGAGCGACGGACGGCCTTATATAGGCAGGCAGCCTACAACGTGGGAGGCGTTGGGATGGGGGACCAAACTCTGCCTCACACGGTGACCGAGCTTCAGGCTATGGACGTATATATGTACGTAAGTAGGTATCAGTTAGCGTTGGGAACCCGCGTACCAAATTTCTTGAAGATGGGCCCATAAGTAACAAAGACTGTTGAAAAGTTCAATATGGCGGCCAACAGTGGCATCATACCACCAAAATAAGTACGTACATTGGTTTCGGTTAGCGCAGGGAAGCCGCCTACCAAATTTCGTGAAGATGGGGCCATGAATAGGAAAGTTCAACATGGCGGACGTTGTTGACCATTATGACCGTTACGCGTAGAATTTCGAAATGAAACCTGCTTAACTTTTGTAAGTAAGCTGTAAGGAATGAGCCTGCCAAAAGGAGAATTAGTGACGCTGGAAAGTTCAATATGGCGGCCGACAGTGGCGTCACCCCACCGAAATAAGTACATACATCGATTTTAGTTAGTGCAGGGAAGCCAACTACCAAATTTCGTGAAGATGGGGTCAGCCTTCTACCTACACGGGAAGTTGGAAAATTAGTGGCGTTGGAAAGTTCAATATGGCGGTCGACAGTGGAGTCATACCATTGAAATAAGTAAGTACATCGGTTTCGGTTAGCACAGGGAAGCCGCCTACCAAATTTCGTGAAGATGGGGCCATAAATAAGAAAGTTCAACATGGCGGACGTTGTCGACTGTTATGACCGTTACATGTAGAATTTCGAAATTAAACCTGCTTAACTTTTGTAAGTAAGCTGTAAGGAATAAGCCTGCCAAATTTCAGCCTTCTACCTACACGGGAAGTTGGAGAATTAGTGATCAGTCAGTCAGTCAGTCAGTGAGGGCTTTGCCTTTTATTAGTATAGATAGAAAAATTGATTTTATTGAACTAAGTGAAACATGGCTTAGCTCAGATGGCGCGGCTGTTTTAATGGAGTCTGCGCCTCCGGATTACAATTTTACTTGTGCGGATCACAGGGGAAAAAAGGGGGGCGGCTTGGCAAACATCTATTCCTGCTGGTTCAAGTGTAAAGATGTCAGTTTTGGAAAATTCAAATCCTTTGAGTATCTCGCCGTTGTTTTTCATGTAGATTCTCATGTTCTAATTTAATCCGTGTATAGACCTCCTAAAGTTAACGTGTCTGTCTTTGAGGAATTCTCAAACTTAATGTCAATTTTAATTACGAACTATGACACACTCTTAATAGTCGGCAACTTTAACTTTCATATCGATAATCAGTGTGACCTAAAAGTAAAGGAATTCATGAACCTCCTGGACTCTTTTGATTTGAGACAGCTCGTTAATCAGCCTGGACATAAAGCTGGTCATACACTAGACTTAGTAATTACTAAAGGACTAAAAGTTGATGTGAAGCAGATCGTTGATATTGGTCTATCAGACCATTTTCTTCTACTATTTAATATAGAAATAATGATAGAAAACATTCATGAGAAGCATATTGTTAAAAAACGCTTCTTTGACTCATCAGCAGCTTTAAAACTTACAAACATTCTAAGCAATCAGTCCGTTTATAGTGCTAATTATAATAATTATAATAGCGAGGATAATGTAAATAGTAAGGTGGAAAAATTGAATTCAAAAGTGAGAGCTGCTGTTGACATAGTTGCACCTGAAAAGTTAAATCTTCTAGCATTGTTATATCATGGAAGACCCAAAGAGTGTCTGATTTAAAAAGAACATGCCCAGGTAACTCAAAGGAATGCCTCCAAAATACTTCCAGTGAAACCTGTGAGGCTATTGCTGTATTTTTCAATCAAAAAATTAATGATATTAGAAATAACATAGTATATTCCTCCAATACTGAGGATCCTCCTAAGCCCCAGTACTCCGTTATAAACAAATTAAATTCTTTCACCACTATAGATTTACATAAAATAATTTCTCAACTGAGACCCTCCACCTGCGTCCTTGACCCAATACCAACAAGTTTTTTCATGGAAGTATCAAGCGGGCTAATTGATAATATTCTTGACATTTTAAATTCGTCATTAGATACGGAGGTCTTCCCAGATTGTCTTAAGACTACTGTAGTTAAACCTCTACTCAAGAAAAATAATCTTGACCCCTCTGTTTTTGAGGACTTGACGACTGACTGACATAACTGTTATGTTTTAGTTGGACTCCGTTGCTAGAAGGAAAGTTAGATTCATTGGTTTGACCGAGATTTCCTGAGCTTGCATGAGTAGCAAGGTACAAACAACAGCAAAAATGGCACTGACATTTGGCAAGAAATCAAAGTGAATGCGTAGCTGATTGGT
Source organism: Polypterus senegalus (assembly GCF_016835505.1). Taxonomy (NCBI): domain Eukaryota; kingdom Metazoa; phylum Chordata; class Cladistia; order Polypteriformes; family Polypteridae; genus Polypterus; species Polypterus senegalus. The sequence goes on along the minus strand of NC_053157.1, from coordinate 244,782,873 downwards.
CCCCAGCTAATCATTGTATTGACAATGTTCGCCAGGGAAGACTGCCACTTAACAATGACAAGAGGTAGAAACCAGATTACAATGCACTGTGACTTTGTTCCAGCCACACAAAGACAGCCTGGCTACAAGCATGCCATACATTCTTGCCAAACTAGCAGCCACAGCATGCAGCAACAGATGTTTTTTGTTGATTTCTGTGGAAAACCCTTGCTTTTCAGAAACTATGATTCTTTGGAAAAATATTCAGCCCTCAAAGAGTTAAGTAAAATTCTAGAAAAGGCAGTCATTATGCAGCTAAATGACCACCTCAATAAACCCGCTATTCCTGATAAATTTCAGGTCGGGTTTTAGAACAAACCACAGCACAGAAACTGCACTCGTTAAAGTAGTAACTGACTTGCGGGTAAATGCTGACAGAGGGCATTTATCTGTTCTCATCCTCTTAGATCTGAGTGCTGTATTTGACACCATTGATCACAATATTCTTAGAAATCACCTTAGTCAATGGGTGGGCCTCTCTGGCAGGGTCCTAAATTGGTGTGAAGCCTACCTGGCAGGTAGAAAATTCTTTGTTAGTTGTGGTAATCACAACTCAAAGACACATGATATCCGATATGGTGTTCCAGAAGGCTCTATCCTGGGTCCGCTGCTCTTCTCAATCTACATGCTTCCGTTAGGTCAGATTATCTCAGGACACAACATGAGTCACCACAGCAATGCTGATGACACACAGCTGTACTTATCAATAGCACCTGATGACTCAGACTCTCTCGATTCACTAACACAATGTCTTACTTGTATTTCTGAATGGATGAATAGTAATATTCTCAAGTTAAATAAGGAGAAAACTGAAATTTTACTGATTGGCAATAATGGATTTAATGAGGTTATCAGAAATACACTTGATGCATTAGGATTAAAAGACAGAAGTAAAAAACTTAGGGGTAACTGTTGACTGTAACCTGAATTTTAAATCGCATATTCATCAAACCACTAGGACAGCATTTTTTCACTTAAGAAACATAGCAAAAGTTAGACCTCTTACATCATTGAAAGATGCTGAGAAATTAATTCACACTTTTGTTTTCAGTCGACTAGATTACTGTAACGCACTCCTCTCAGGACTACCCAAAAAAGACATAAATCATTTGCAACGAGTGCAGAATGCAGCTGCTAGAATCCTAACTAGGAAAAGAAAATCCGAGCACATTTCTCCAATTTTGATGTCTCTACACTGGTTACCTGTGTCATTCAGAATTGACTTTAAAATTCTGCTTATGGTTTATAAATCCTTAAATAATCTCGCCCCATCTTATATATCGGAATGTCTGACACCTTATATTCCAAATCGTAACCTTAGATCCTCAAATGAGTGTCTGCTTAGAATTCCAAGAGCAAAACTTAAAAGAAGTGGTGAGGCGGCCTTCTGCTGTTATGCACCTAAAATCTGGAATAGCCTGCCAATAGAAATTCAACAGGCCAATACAGTGGAGCACTCCGTACTGACCCATACTCTCTCTTCGGTTTCTTTTTCCGGTTTCTTTTTGGTGGCGGCCAGTGCCACTACCATATACTCAAAGCATCCTGATGCTCCAACATTAACCAGGTTTCCATCCAAAGAGTTTTCGTGAAAAAATATTTAGCGCTTCAAATTTTAGCTGATGGAAATGCTAATTATCGATAAAATGTTGTACATGTCGACATAATATTTTTCCGTTTAACTCTAGGGCATAAATTCCATATCGATACTTCAGATGTCGCAAAAACTACATTGGAAACATTTTTTGTTGGAAAAAAAGGGCTTTAACGCAAATAAATGTGTCACATGATACATTTTCATCACGTGCAATCAAAACGAGAATAGCGGAGCGGTTCGCATGGTCTGATGAAGAGACTTTGTTTTTTCTCGCGATGAGCCAATGCAGTAGCGGATAGGCTGGGTCTCCTGCTACTAAAAGGGGTACCTGAACTCCCTCCACATCAACTGTAGCCTGGGGGTGTCTCTCAGGATGTCTAAATAATACAAAAACCGCAATGGTAATTTACTGTGCCAGTCAAAATATTAAATAAACCATGTGTTTTATTATCTAAACATTTTTTCTTATTATTAAATGGCAGATGTTTTAGCAAATATGAGAAATTCTCTCATTAATATTAACTTCAGTTTTTTTTTTTTTGATTAAACGTTATTTTGTATTAATTCAAATTTCAGTTTAAATTAAAAACCTTAAGGGGAGCAGGTTACAGTACTAATTCAGTTGTTATCGCACTGAGAAGGGATGTTGAAAGGTAGGCTCACCTGTACAGATCCGATGCTGCAAACACAGCTGCATCATGGACACTTCCAGGAGTGCCAACGCAAATGTCTCGTATCATGCACCTGTCATCAACAAGGGCCTAGAGAACAATAGATGGCCATCCTTTGCAATTAATGTAATCGCGGTAGCCTTCCATTGGGGGAAGAATAGGCACATGCGTGCCATCAAGCGCACCGTAAATCTGTGGCACAAAATGCACCAACGAATTGCAGTATGCAATTTCATTGGCCTCCGCTACAGTCGGAAGTCTGATATAATGCCGCATTAATTTTTCTTTAATAGCGGTGCACACAGCAGATACACATCGATGGACGGTAGTTTTACTAACTCCGAAAGTTTCTCCAAGTACTCTATACTCGGCGCAGGTTGCCAGCTTGTAAAGGGCGATGGCAATCCGCTTTTGGGTTTTAACCGGTGGTCGGTGGCAACCTGTGATGGGCGCAACATCAGGACTGATGAATCCACACAACATCTCAAATGTCGGCCGTGTCATTCTAAAATGTTGCAGCCAGAGATTTTCTGTAAAGTGTCTCTCCACCACCTCCTCCCAGAAGGTCTTATTCCGTCGTCTCTCCCATAACCGTGGGTTTCGTCGCACTGGGGTACTTTCTTCGAGCTCAAGGGCTATCGGACAAGCAACTGCTTCATTCTGCTGTCGTCTTCGGATATTATGTACAATTCCAATTATTTGTGAAACTGAAATAACAGTAAGCTGGCAAATTTCAAAAAACTGTCTGAATAATCTCTCCATTTCTTTGTTTCTTTGTTTAGTGGAAGGGGTGTAACTTGGAAAACAAAATGTAGATAATTTGCGACATAAAATTATGTACGGAAACAGCTCAAGGGCAGATTTTTTTTCGCGATACAACAAAACTTATGCAACAGTTTGTTTCGGGGGGGATGGCGTCATCCCGCACACCATTTTATCGATAAAAAGCCAGTTGGATGGAAACAGGCTGGAGACAGCAAATTTCGCACATTTTTTTTTACGTATATTCTATTTGTCGATAACAAAACGTCGCAAAAAACTGGATGGAAACTTGGCTATTGATGGATTAAAAGCCAGAAGTCTACATGACCATCATCATCAAGTCCTTCCGTGAGAACCCAAAATACAAAGAGGACTGTTTCATTTATGTGAGGTAGAATGCCCAGAGGGGACTGGGTGGTCTCATGGTCGGAATCCCTGCAGATTTTTTTTTTTTTCTTTTTCTCCAGCCGTCTGGAGTTTTTTTTGTTTTTGTTTTGTTTTTTCTGTCCATCCTGGCAATCGGACCTTACTCTTATTCTTAATGTTGACTTATTTTGTTTTCTTACTGTGTCTTATTTTTCTATTCTTCGTTATGTAAAGCACTTTGAGCTACATTTTTTTGTATGAAAAGGTGCTATATAAATAACTGTTGTTGTTGATTTCAGGACTGCACATACTGAGTGACAAGTTATACCCCACCCAATTTCTTTGAACAGAAGGACACACCCCAGTTGTCTGATTCCGCTGTGGTTGCTATTTTAGTACACCAGATGGCGCTGGGTGTATAATGGAAGTCTGTCCTAAATAAATCAGATTGTAAAAGTTTAGTCCAGGAGTGGCTAACCCGCGGCTCTTTGCCTGGTTTCATGCAGCTCTTGTGTTCATATCGAAGTTTGTGTTTTTTTTTTAATGTTTGTGTTCGCTTCGCTTGAATTCAATACGGTATTTTCATCAAATGGGCATGTGCGTAAGATGAAAATACCGCAAAGTTTCCTAGTAGGGACAAGATCATTTAAGTAAACACTTTGTGTTCGCTCAGTTCGCTCTCAAAATGGCAGGGAAAAAATGCACAACAAAATGAAAATATGAAGATGAACACAGGACTTTTTAACAGAGTGGGAGAGTATATATTTTTTTGTTGAACATAATGGCAAGCCATTCTGCCTTTTATGTCAGGCGTCATTAGCGCATTTCAAAGCTTCAAATCTTCAGCGCCACTTCAGCTCACTCCATGCTAACATCGACCAGGAATTTCCAAAAGGGACTGAATTTCGCAAGCACGAGTTTGGTCACTTTGAAAACTCAGGCCGAAAAGCAGATACATTATATGCAGAAGATGATATGGTACTGTATATATCAGACCCAGAAAATTCTGTGCATGCAGTCTTAACAGCACTCACAGAATTTCAAAAGATCTCTGGTCTCAGAATTAATCTGAATAAAAGTGTACTCTTTCCAGTGAATTCTCAAGCATATAATATTAGATTAGATACTCTACCTTTTATCATTGCAGAACAATGTAAATACCTCGGGTAAACATAAAGCTCTTTATCAGCAAAATTTCGCCGTCTACATGGAAAAAATCAAGCAAGACTTGCACAGATGGTCAACCCTTCATCTCACACTAGCTGGAAGAATTAACACTGTTAAGATGAATATTCTTCCTAAGCTCCTTTTTTTATTTCAAAACATTCCAATATACATTAATAAATCATTCTTTAAGCAATTAGATTCATCAAAAATCTAATTTATTTGGAATTCAAAACATCCACGCATCCAAAGAGTGAACCTACAAAGACAAAAGGCAGAAGGCGGCATGGCTCTACCCAACTTCCAGTTTTATTACTGGGCAGCAAATATACAGGCGATAAGAACCTGGACACAAATAGAAGAACATGCACAGGCTTGGTCCGCAATAGAAGTAAAACCCTGCAGTACTTCTTTGTTTTCCTTGCTCTGCGCTCCAATAAACACACGTTATCGGCAAATACACTAATAACCCAATTGTGCTCCACTCACTTAGAATCTGGAACCAATGTAGAAAGCATTTTAAGACGGAGAAGCTTCTATCTGTGGCACCTCTGCAAGAGAACCATCTCTTTCAACCTTCACAAACATATGCAGTTTTTAATAGCTGGAAAAAATTGGAATTAACTTTCTTAGAGATCTTTATATAGACAACGTCTTTGCATCCTATGAACAATTACAATCCAAATTTAACATTCCAGCTACACATTTCTTTCACTATCTTCAAATCAGGAACTTTGTTAAACAGAACCTCCCAGATTTTCCTCATCTTGCACCCACATCCATGCTGGAAAAAATATTGCTCAATCTCAAGGACTTAGACACCATTTCTACAATATATAAAATCATTTTACAATCCCTACCTTTCAAAGATCCAAGAGGTCACTGTGAAAAAGATATCTCAATTAATATATCAGAAGAGGAGTGGAAAGTAGCAATGCAGAGAATTCACTCGAGCTCCAAATGCGCAAAGCATACAATTATACAACTCAAAATTATATATCGAGCACATCTGTCTCGACTAAAACTCTCCAAAATGTTTCAAGGGCATGATCCAACCTGCAAACGCAGCAAACTAGTTCCAGCCTCACTGGGTCACATGTTCTGGTCCTGCACCAAATTAACATTATTCTGGACAAAAATTTTTAATTACCTTTCAGACAGCCTTGGACTCACAATCCCTCCTAACTCATTAACAGCTGTGTTTGGGGTTCTTCCAGATGGGCTTAAAGTGGAGAAGGACAAACAAATTGTGATTGCATTCACTACACTTTTGGCACCCAGACTTATCCTGATAAACTGGAAGAACCCAAAACTCTCCTCTTTTAAGTCAGTGGGAAACTGATGTGTTATACTATTTGAAATTGGAAAAAATCAAATACTCAGAGGATCCGTACAGACTTTTTTCAAAACATGGCAGGATCTAATCAGTAATATTTTAAAATAATCTCATAAAGCACAGAGAATCTATTAATTTAGGTATGTTTACAGGTCTTAAATTTCATGCCGTTTGGCTTGCTCTCTCTCTCAGGGGTGGGGATCGATTTGTTCTCAACTCAATTTTTCTTTATGTAAAACTTGATTGATTTGTATGAAATGCATAAAATTAATTATAAAAAAAAAAAAAGAAAAGCAGATACAATAAAAGCGCTTTACATTTACGAAGAGCTCAGAGACCAGAATGCTCGCATCGTATCATCTGGCTTGGAACATTGCACAGGCTAAAAAGCCATACAATGAAGGGGAGTTCATTAAAAAATGCGTCAGTGACGTTGTTAAAATCTTGTCTCCTGAAAATGACAAACTAAAACGCATGGTATCAGACGTCCAACTTACCCGCCACACTGTTGAACACAGAATATCGGACATTAACACGGCTATTGAATCACAGTTGCACTCTGACCTTCAAGCATGCGAGTATTTTAGTGTCGCATTGGATAAGAGTTGTGACATACAAGACAAGCCTCAGTTGGCAATATTTTCACGGTCAGTGTCAAACGATTGTGTGATCAAAGAA
>NC_053157.1:244668373-244775760 GCF_016835505.1 Polypterus senegalus | reverse complement strand
AAGCCCTGGGTTCACTTCCCGGATTCTCCCCGTGTCTGCGTGGGTTTCCTCCGGGTGCTCCGGTTTCCTCCCACAAAGCCATGCAGGTTAGGTGCATTGGTGATCCTAAATTGTCCCTAGTGTGTACTTAGTGTGTGTGTGCCTTGCAGTGAGCTGGTGCACTGCCCGGGGATTTGTTCCTGACTTGCGCCCTATGCTGGCTGTGATTGGCTCTAGCAGACCCCCATGACTCCGTGTTAGGATATAGCAGGATGGGTAATGACTGACTGACTGACAACCACCCTAAGATTAAGGTCTTTCTCCATAATGTCCTTGTTCTTCAATATCACTTGAATTCAGCACATATCCTGTTATGAAAACTGTATACGTGCCAACTGGCAATACTTACTATGGGCATGAAAGAACATCACAGAGTTCCAGTTCCCTACTCGGCATCCCCCTGAAACATTCTGCTTGTTTACTTGACCATTTCAGCCATCGCTTTATGACATTTCTTAAACAAACACTTATATATTTCACTGTGCACTGCAAACCAAAACACTTAACTGCTGCTACATCCACATTATTCTCTCACACCCCGCCCCACACTATTAACACACACACAGCTGATCGGCTCCTCAAATTCAATAACAATGGAGGCCCTGACAGCCGCACTCACCCTGCATTCTCAACACCAAATTCAGTCACAAACTTGCTGCCCCACCAAATCCTGTGAAATTCATTTTGACACCAAACTACAAACGCAAAGATGACCTATGCTTGTTGGGACATCAAGTGACCGGTGGAGGGTACTGGTCAGTGGTCACATGGTGTCAGATAGCTGATTGTTACGCTGGAGTGAAGACCAAACCCAAACCCTGGATAGAGGGGCTCTGTGAAGGAGGTGTTGAACCTGTGCAGGAGGGTCATTGTGTGTGAGACGCTACTGAATGACAGCGAGCCAGCAGGCCAGTCCAGATACACACCTATCATGGGGGCTTTAGGTGGCGCTGATTACGTTCTGCCGGTTATTGTGACACACAGCACTGCAAACCCCAGTGCCTGTCATAATATCTAAGGACGGGCGCCCCGCCATCTTCTTTTCTTGCTTAGTCCTTTATATGCAACTCCAATCCTCATGAGGCGTCCACTGCACTCCACTTCCCAGTAACAGCGAGTCCCAGTCAGAGCATCTGTGCACAGAACTTGAGACCACCTGTAAAATCTCTCAGGATGATCAGGATATTCAGTCTTTGTCCCCTCACATGTCACCTTCTTGTTCCCTTCAGACAGACGGAGGTCTCTGTTTGCCGTGTTGATGTCCAGTGTGAGGGGAGAGAAGTCTGAAAGGAGAGAAAAGAAAACGAGTGAGGAAATCTGGGAGTGTGTAACGGGACTGAGGGCGGAGCACAACACAGACAATTAACAAGAACCAATCAGGAGCTGCACTGACCAGACACTAATAGTTAAGAATTCATCTGATTGGACAGAATCTGTGAAATTTTAAATAAAATTATGGAATTACTATAATCTCCATAAGGTCACCGTCGAGGTCAGAGTTCTAATGGACTGGCCACACTGACCGCTGGCTTTATTTAAATGTCCCTTTTTATTGTCATTGTCCATCTCTTTAATTTAGAATCAAACCTCTGTCACACTTCATCACCAAACTGATATTTTTTTTCCTCATAATACAGCCCTGATCCTTGTTTTTCCCCTTCCATTCCCAGTCTTTTGTTCTTCCATTTCCAGTACTTTACTAAACAGTTAGGGGTCACCCCACAGATCACAGTTACAAAGTATATGAAAATAAAAAATAAAAATTAAATCTGAACTGCCTGAAAATGAAATGTTTATAATGAATTGTCATAAATCTTTTGACTGAGAGCTCAATGACTGCAGCAAACAAGATGGCCATCGAGTGCTGGGAGACATGCAGTTCATGAACAAAGTCATCATGGAGTGAGCTGAAGCCACTCTGGCAGTAAAGGAGACACTTTAAAATCAAAATGCGGGTTCAAAATAATAAGGAAAGGAAAGAAGTTGAGCTCAACTGTGAGGCCGAGGGGTTGGAGCTGCAGCCTCACAGAATTTGAATTTGGCACCCAGTCGTCATCTTGACTGTCAGGCCTGCATGTTCTCCTCGTGTCACTCCTGCTTTGATTCACGCACTCCACAGATGTGCATGTTGGGTTCATTGATGAGTCTGAACTGGCCTTGTGTCCATCAGTTATGCTTTATCTTTCACATTTCTCTGTCTTACAGTGTCATTCACATCTGTCTGCTGTATCTCTTTTATAGCGCTTGTCGTATTTGTCATCTTCTCTCTGTTGTAGTGCCTTTCCTGTCATCTCTTCTTACAGTATAGTACATTTACTTTATATGTCTGTCATAGAAGGCCTTTCATTTTTATGTATTATATGATGTCTTTCAAATTGGCCTTAGGCAGGCAAAACAACTTGGCAGGTGGGTCATGGCACCAAGTGCCACATTTAAGTACTGAGAAGAGAAATGGAATAGGTGAGGGTTACTAACAAATTATAATTATCATATTACTTATGTTTTAGTGCTGATGACAGTCTGTAGAGCTAATCAGCAGCTCTAGTCAGGGTGTGCTAAACTGAAGTAGTGAGTCTTCAGCCGGGATTTGAAAGTTGAGACTGAAGGGGCATCTGTTATAGTAGCAGGCAGACCATTCCACAGTTTAAGGGCCCTTTAACTAAAAGCTTGAGCTCCCACTGTTATTTTACTAATCCTTGGAATCACACGCAGACTGGCATCATGAGATCTTAATGTGCGCTCAGGTTTGTAAGTCATGATAAGTTCAGACAAGTAAGCGGACCTTGGCCATTTAATGCTTTATATGTTTAAAGGAGGATTTTGAAATCTGCCCTAAACTTAACCGGGAGCCAATGTAAGGATTTAAGAACTGGAGTTATGTGTTCGTATTTTCTTGTTCTTGTAATAATTCTTGCAGCAGCATTTTGGATTAACTGGAGGCTGTATAAAGAAAAGTTTGAACATCCAGTGAACACCGCATTGCAGTAGTCAATCCTATTTGAATTAGATGCATGAATTAATTTCTCAGAATCCTGTTTATTTAGAACACGCCTTCATTTTCTAACATTTTTAAGGTGGAAGAAACATGATTTGGACAACTTTGTAATGTGCTCTTTAAATGACATACTACTGTAGAGTCAAAGAGAACTCCTAAACTGGAGGCTGATTCAGTAAAATTAATGGTGATTCCAACTGAGTTAAATGATGACAAAATATTGTTGTGATTAGCGTCATTCCCTCCAACAATTACCATTCTCTGTTTTATCTGTGTTTAAAGACAAGTAGTTCTCATTCATCCACTCCTTTAATTCACTAACACAACTAATTAAAGACAACATTGGAGAAACTTCATTTGGTCTTAAAGAAAGGTATAACTGGGTGTCACCTGCATATGAGTGAAAATTAACATTATGTTTTCTAATGGGAGATCTCAGTGGAAGCCTGTAAAGTAAAAACAGTAAAGGTCCCAGTACTGAGCCCTGCGGGACACCATATTGAACTTCTGTGTATAATGATGGAGTCCTGTCTGCACATTTCTGTACATATTGGAATCGATTTGATAAATAAGAACTTAACCAAGCGAGCACGGGGCCTGTAAGCCCAACATCATTTTCTAGTCTGTGCAGTAAAATCGAATGGTCAATGGTGTCAAATGCTGCACTTAAGTCCAACAACATAATTACAGTGGAGTTTCCTTCATCAGAGGATATCAGAATGTTGTTTACAACACACGTTAGTGTCCTTCTTGTACTATGACCAGTGTGGAAACCATACTGGAATTTCTCAAATACAGTAAGACCTTAGATTGTGAGTAACTTGGTCTGCAAGTGTTTTGCAAGACGAGTAAAAATTTTTAATGAATTTTAACTTGATAAATGAACGAGGTCTTGCAGTACGAGTAGTACGTATACGCTTTGTCTACCGAGCGTCACATAATCAAAACTGAGCTGATGGTTCTTCTCTCTCTCTCTCTCTGTCGCTGCAGGATTGTGGGTAATTGTCTTCCATGCTCCATGTATTTAGTGATAAATCTGATTAACAACAATGCAATGTCACATTTCCGCGAAATCCTCAAAAGGAGGCAAAAGCTACTGCTGTTAGATAGGTTCCTTGTTAAAGTATCAAAAAAAGACAAAGATTTCAGTGAGCCAACAGACAGCAGTGATTCCGTTAGTCAAAGTGAAAGTCATCCTATACAATAAGCCTCCTCCTCTCCTCTCTCTCATCGGTTAATTTGTTTTACCGTATGTATTTTTACTTTATATTTTGTATTAATCCTTTTATGATGAATATTTTTGGGTTGTGGATTGAATAATCTGATTTTCCATTATTTCTTATGGGGAAATTCGCTTTGATATACGAGTGCTTTGGATTACAAACACCTTTCCAGGACGAATTATACTTGCAAACCAAGGCACCACTGTAAATTATAATGCGTAAGGTGTGACTGAAGCTGACTGGCGACTACTTTTTCTAGTATTTTAGAGAGAAAGTTTTGTTGGCACTGGATCTAGAAAACAAGTTGCAGGTTTTATTTTAGAAGTTTAATTTAAGACTTCCTGCTCAGTTACAGGATTAAAATTTCTAAAGTGCTGAATGCAATGTGAGACAGGGTCTGCTAAGCTAATGTGTGGTTTGTACTGTGATGCTGAGATCTGGGATCTTATATTTTTAATTTTCTTATTGAAGAAGTTCATAAAGTCTGTACTGCTAATATCTGTTGGTATTTTGCACTGTAGATCTGAAATCCCATTTGTTAATTTAGTGACTGTTCTAAACAGTACCCGAGAATATAAGAAGTATAACATTTTAGTTAAACTTTTAAGTGATCTGATTAAGAACAATTATTTATGATGGAAGAGAGGCTTTATTAGTCCCAGTGAAACACACTGCATACTGGAGAATACAGAAGAGGTGAAAGATAAATGTGAAAGAGCAGGCCTTCTTCATGTGTCTCACCTCTCAGTGTCCTCTTATTATCACTCTGGTCCCTCTAAAGGACTTTAACAACAAACACAACACGAGCAGACGCTCTACCTGATGGAGTCCTTGTCATGATGTCCCACTGGCTGATCTTCACCACACTCTTCGTCAGACATTACAGCTCCTTTCTCGGGTCCTCAAAAGGGAAATCAGCAGTGACAGTGAAACCGAGTGAGTCTCCATCACCAGGAAGGACACAAAGAGGTTAATCAAGAGAGAAGAGGGGATGAGAAAAAGGAGAAATAAAAAAACACATCTGTTCGAAACAGATCCTCTGATTTATGTGATCTTTGTGGTGCATGTTGGGCTGGGTTTACATGGAACACCACTCTTCTGAGCACGTGTTTTTATATCGTTTTACAAATGACAAAGTATGTCATAATTCTGAGGTAGTAAGTCATAATTATGAGATGCTAAGTCATAATAATATAATATTAAATTGTAATTGTAATAAATTTTAACTTGGGGGATGCAGTTTAGCTCTTGGTGCTCATCTCATGTTGTCCTTTAAGCACATAACATTGCAGGTGGTCCCAAAATCTCACTGGCATTGCTGTGGTTTCTTGTGAAGCTGCAGTGTAACAAACCACTTCTTACCTCCAACACCCATAGTGCCCATGCACTCAGTAGGATAAACCTATATGGTACTTGTGTGGTGAGGGTCTGTGTGTCTGCGTATGTCTCTGTCTGTGTGTGTTCATCTTTAAGTGCGACAGGAGACCACTGACCCTTAAAGAAAAGAGGTAAAGGGTAAGGAGAGGGAAATCCCATGATAATACAGCCTCGAAGCAGCGATTCAAACATCTGCGCTTTGAAAGATCGACACGACGTCGACACGTCAGCATTCAGCAGACCACCATTGTGACCCCCAGGAATTGGGATACGGTCAATAAAAACTGAAAGACTCCTAAGTCAGTGAACTTTGATGGAAGAAATGACTTTCACCGCGGACAACGTAGACATCTTAAACTAGAAAACAAATGTACAGTTTGTGTGTATAAAATCTGTGGAGGTGAAGGGAGTTTGAAAGAATTCACCCCAAGTGTGTGGAAACTTCTGACGTCAACTGTTTACAACCCCAAATTAGAAGAAGATGGGATGGGATGGAAAACGCAAATAAAAAAACAGAAAAGCAGAGATTCTTAAATGTACTTTGAGTTTGATTTCATTGCAGACAGTATGAAGCCAAGATATTTCATGTTCTGTTTGCTCAACTTCATTTCATTTGTTATTATACATCCATTCCTGCATTTCAGGCCTGCAGCAGATTCCAAAAACAGTTGGGACGGGGGGACAAATTAGGGACAGTAATGAGGTCAAATAATTAAATAATGATGGGATTTCAAACAGGGGATTGTAATCGTGATTTGTACCCATGAAAGGATGAGTCTCTGAGGAGCAAAGATGGGCAGAGGATCTCTAGTTTGTCAACACACGAGTGAGAAAATGGTTGAGATGTTTAAACACAAAGTTCATCAAAGAAAGAGTGGGAGGGATTTGCAGATCTCTCCCTCTGTGGTGTGTGATATCATTAAATGGTTCAGCAATCGGAGGAATATCAGTGAGTAAAATACAAGAGCAGACCACCTGAGATCTGTGACCCCTCAGACCACAGGCACTGCATCAAGGAGCGTCACTCATCAGTAGCTGACAGAGCCTCGTGGGGTGACAAGGGATTACTTTGGCAAAACTTCATCAAACACTACAATACGGAGTTCATCCACAAATACCACTTCAATCATCACTGTACTATAAAGAAGCCTCATGTTCACCATGTCCAGAAGTGCTGTCAACTTCTCTGAGCTTGGATGTGTCTGACATGGATCATAGCACAGTGGAAGTGTGTATTATGGACAAACAATTCAGGACTCCAGATCTTTATTGGAAGAAAGGAACACTGTGTGCTCCGGACCATCCAGACTGTTATCTGCAACAAGTCCAAAAACCTGCAGGACCTGTCATGGTTTTTCCTTGTGTCAGTGCCTATTTATACTTCTGTGATGGCAGCATTAATGCAGAAAAGTACATTGACATTTTAAAGCAAAATGGCTAAGGAAGAATAGGGCATGGCTACTGGACTGACAATGTGACAATGACTACAACTACTGTGGGACACATTAAGATGTGTTTGGAGAAAGAATGGAACAAAACAGCAACAGAAACATTTCATCAGTTGGTGTCCTCAGTGCCAAAATATCTTGATGTGTAGTGAGAAGGAATGGCGACTTTACAAAGTGGTGAATGCTTTACCGACTCCACTTGTTTGGAATGTGTTACAGGTCTGAAATGAAGGAATAGATGAACATTAAGAAAGAAAATGAAGTACGCAGAGAAAACATGAAATGTCTTGGGTCTGCAATGAAATACATTTCAAAGTACATTTAAGAATAACTACATTATATATATATATATATATATATATATATATATATATATATATATATATATATATATATATATATATATATATGTATATATTTTTTCATTTTCCATACCTTCCCAACTGTTTTTTCTGATTTGATGTTGTACATATTTAATCTAAGATCTGTGAATCCTTCATTTTCCCAATTAATGAGACCACCATGTCAATACACAACACTGCACACTGGTGAATGACCACCAGACTGATGCTTTGTGGATGTTAGTAACACCAGAAGAAGCCTTTGTGAAGATCTTGTTACATAACAGGATCCAAGTAAGAGATGTATTTCTACAGTGTTTAACACCTTCTCTCCCTTTCCCTAAATTTCCAGAAGGTTCCCCATCTTTGGAAAACATCCTGTGTGGTCCCAGTGCCAAAGAAAGGGCATTCCAGCGACCCTGAGGACTTTAGACCAGTTGCTCTTACTTCATACATCATGAACATATCAGTGTGGAGGATGCTGTCATCTGTCTGCTCCACAATCCTACTCTTACTTGGAAAACCACATCATCACAATCATGTTCTTTGGTATCTCCATGGCCTTTATCACTATTCAGCCTTATTGACAAGTGATGTGTGCAGCAAGCTGCTTGAAATCTTCTAAAAGTCGGGTATAGCCAGTGTGTTGTTCTACGCTGTGGTCTCCTGGGGAATTCAAATGAAGCACAAGGCCTGAAGAAAAGCTGCTCCATCACAGGGCAAACCCTGGAAACACTGGGCGCTGTTATGGAAAGAGGATGGGGGCAAAACTGTAGGTCATCAGGAAAAATCCCATCCAGGTGGGACTCACTTTGGGGCTCTTTTAGCCACAGGCTCATTCCACCACGTTGTACTAAGGAGCGGCTTGTGGGTCTTTGCTGCCCACTGCAATGCTTCATCCTAAAATCCTAAACTAAAGGCTGATACTCCTTAAGTTCAATTAGCTGTTTCTAAACAATGAACACCGATTGATTGATTGAATTATTTGTCTTTTGAGTCCGTATCTTTGATTTTTTTACGTTTCTGCTGCTGTATGCGTCCAAAGTTCCCCTTGGGATTCATAAAGTTTATCTAAATTAATTTAGGTTCCCTCTTTAAGATTTTTTGCATGACCTGCCAGTCAATGTGCCTTCACTTTGAGGAGCAGCTTTGAGTCAGAGAGGACCAAACTGCCAACTTTCTGGAGTCTCCAGATGAGTTCAGTCTTGTAAAAGTGAGAAGTTTAAAAGAGACCATTAATCAGGAGCTTCTCACACATAACAGCTGAACATGGCAAAGCAGGCCTGGGTGTTCAGTCACTTGTTAAGAGTCCTCATTTCTCTTGCAACACTCATGCCACTTTAATGATGCCAAGCCTTTAAGGATGATGTCCAGTGCCATGTGGAGTTGTGTTTGTGCTCAGGGGTTAAGGGAAGACCCTTGTTGGTAGCTGAGTGCACTCATTGTCTTTCTGACGTGCTCCTTCTTCAGGTCTTTGGTCTCACATTGTATTCCTCAGCTCACTGTTAGGCTCCTTGTCTTGACTCTTGTAGGCAGAGAAGTTTTGGCACTGAAGCACCCAACCCAGCATAATAGCGCTGAGCTAATAAAGCCCCCCAGGTTGTCACAGAAGTTTCAGAATGTCCAACTCCAATACCTATATGGAGGATTCAGGCTGCTTTGATTTTGAATAAAACAGCAGATCAGCCAAAGATGATGAGGTTGGCTTTGTGGCTCCTTATGTTGAATGGACGGTGTTGTTCTGTCAGCCACTAATATCCAGAGATGATCTGCTGGATGGAAGTATGAATAATGTCCACCTGCTTTTAGAGTTTCAGCTAGAACTGTCATCTGGCAAGAGGAAATGTGGCTAATCAGATGTTTGCACATCGAGAAACTGCAGCAGGACTCAATAGTTAAAGAATCAGAGCAGGCATTGACAAAAACTAAAGTGCTTAATGGAGTCATAATAAAAATCACCAGCAGTCACCGACTAGAAGATATGCTTTAAATCTCGATGTTAAAACTGCAAACAAACTAAAAATGGTATTTCTCTGAACTCATCATCAATCCTATGAGTACAAACAGTGAAGATCTTGGAGAATGAAGATCTTGGTTGAATCCTTAGCCTCAGGCCATCGACTCAAAACCGTACAGTAATTTAAAGGAGTAACATCACAAACATCTACACTGAAAACCTTTAACGTAGATTCGTCATGAGCCGATAATCAGACGACGTACCGTCTTCAAAATCTAGACGCTGAGCCGTTAACGTGGTCAAAGTGAGAAGAAGCCTGAATTTATACTCACACACTGAAGCTGATTAACATTTGGACCCTTAATCTTGGATTCTGCCTCACGTATGATGAAGGGTGTGAGGCCGAGCGTCGGTGTTGTGGCACTAAATTCTAGGGAGGCAACAGTGCAACACGTCCTAGTAACACAGTCAAGAAGGATAAAGCTACAAAATGGCAACAGGCCACAATCACGATTTAGCAATAAAAACAGTTTATTAATTGTCAGTTCATTATTAACACCAAATGCTCATGTATTAATAATCTCTAATGTACAAGGTCTCCAAGAACTCAAAGTAAAGAAGCAGAAAAAACATTTAAAACAAACCAAAATGTCATGAACATTCACAGTGTAACAGGCCTGGCTCATCTTGGATTAACTCTGCTGGTTATCAGATGAAATGCAGAAAGCAAGCTGATGAAATGTCGGCTAACAGGAGAGCCGCAGAGCAATCCCACCACTCAGGTGAGTCCTTCTGAATGAAGACAGACCAGGGAGGGCCGCTGGCTTTGTTCATGTCTTACAAGTCTGTCCTTCTCAGAGTGCCATCCACTTTGTGCTCCAGTCCCAAACTCCAAATGTGCTACGGGGTGCAGTGGGGTTGCCAATCTGGAAGTGTCACTCTATACAGGGCTGATGAATGGTGCCATAAAAATCAACAAAAGTGATTGATCACAAATGTCACATTACATGTTTGTGTGATCTTTGTGATGACATTACAGTTTCAGAACATGATAACTGATAAATAACAGACTTATTCAGTGTATGGTCACAGGTTTGAAATCAGAAACACATGAACTTTGAAGTCTGCATTCCACGGCTGTCCTCATCAGTCCACTCAGGAGTGACTGACAGTTCTTCCCACACTTACAGTTGGTACCTGCCTTTTCTGTGCTGTCCTTTCTGATTTTGTCCACGTCACCTCTGACACTGAGCGTATTTCATCGATGTCACCTCTTCATTTTGTGGGCTCCACTTTTTATATTTTTCTGCCTTCCTGCATTTCATGGCCAATGTACCCTTTTTAGATAAGTCCTTGTTAGAGTCAAGCTATACTCACACATTTGAGAACATCAATGAAATGAAATGTAAAAATAGTGTTGCCAAAAAATGAAACATAAACTTACAAAATACAGAAAGTCCAAGCAGAGTGAACCAACGCTGAGTAGTGAGGTGGTCAATTTTGACCTTCAGTGGTGGGAGTACAGAAGGGGCCACGTCTGCTTTTTGGAGTTTTCTGTCAAGTAAACGAAGCCGAAGCTTTGTGTAGCTGACACTCTCTCAGAGCAGAGCTTTCTAATCGTCCATCCTGCTGTTGGAGTTTATTGAGCTCCTGTGGCCTCCAGCTTGTAGTCTAGACGTGAAGAAACGTTGTCTTGGGTATCGATATGAAGAAGGTGCTGAACTCAAACTACTAATACTAAAGTATAGAGCGTCCTTCACACAGCACCCCAGGATATACTGACATGAAGAAAAGGAACATTCGTTATATTTTTAGGTTAATTTATCAAACTATCAGCTGAGACAGCAGAGATCCCTGTGTGTTTCTGCTTTTTCTTCCCCTTTTCTCTTATATGTCAGACAATAAAATCAGCTAATTTCATTTTCATTGTGTTCTGCATTCATTATGGTCTCCCATTTCTCATAAAATTTTTATTATTATTTTAAACTAGGGGGCTCTGTCCCTGCTTGCTTCGCTCAACATGTAATGTTGCGATAAACGTCGAGATGATAGAAGTGGGTTAAATACATGGGAATATATCATTAATTTGACCCAAAATATTGTGTGGATGTTCTGCGTTTTCTGAATGCGTGTCTTTCATATTGTATGACCATCTTGTTTATCCATCTGGGAAAAACAAAGAAAAGAGTAAAGGGTTGGCATGTGGCGATGTATTTGACAATAATGACGAATCATGCTTTGCCTTTGGATACACACGAATATCTACTCTGTCTTGGATATCTCCATCTTTCGAAATTATTATCGCTGACAATCTGGCACATGTGGGTTTATTATAAATGCGAGTGTGATCTTTCGGATTTATATAGAAATCCAAGACAATTTCTTTTGTCCATGTTTTGCTGATACATTTTATGTAAAGTGCAATACTTTTGGATTTGTATTCATTATTGGCTGTATAATTTCAATTAAGTCGGATCGTTTAACTCTTTCGAATCTTTGTTGTATCGGTTCTCTGTTATCATAAATATACACCTGACCAAATTGTGTTTTTATTTAAATTAAAGTTGTCGTAGCTTTAATTGTTGCAGGAACACAGAATCTCATAGCGTGTGGTACATTATTGTGTAAATCAACGTTTTGTGCATTGAATGATGCTAACACAAAAAGATTATTGTCAACGCGTATATTTTGCTTGTAATGTTTGTGGATTCACTTTCACCAAACAACAAAGCTTTTAATTCTCACGGAAAAGCCTCTTCATTGGGAAGCAGCAGTTCTTTCCCTGATGTCAACATGAATTAGACGATCTAATCTTTTGGATTAAAGTTTAAAGCCTTACAATATCTACATACTTCCGACATATCACCTATGTCCATATATTCAATCTCTTTTTGTCGTTACATTATTTCACCGAGTAATAATTTCCCTTTGTTTGCGCAAATGTGATTTGTACTCTCTTTTTCTTGACACTTTCAAATTTTAGTAATGACATATTTTTTAACTTGCTCTGTGTGTGTATCGTGCCAAGGTTTTTTTTTTTTGCCTTTCAAATTCCACTGCTTTCATAATCTGTAACCTGCTCTGCATGTGTATGGCGCCAACGTTTTTGAATGTCTTTATGAAGTTCTAGTGTCTTTTACTCTTCGGCTTTTATTTCAGACCCTGTTTGGACCTGCAAGGGTCCATTTCCACCTGTTTGGGCTGATTATTACCTTCCTTGCCTAGGTCACCATCTCACGAGAACATGCTTCCAACAGATGTCAGTATGACGAGACTTGACCGTGACATGACCGAGTCAAGAGAAGTGAAAGTGTCTCTGCTTCTCTGAAGTGTCTCTCTGTCTTTCTTCAGAAGATCATGTCTCATTGCAAGTATTTTTTTATAATAGATAGATAATATTGCTTCTATACATTAATTGATATTCTTCACAACTGTGGTCCCCCGTGCTAACCCTAGCATGATGTTTTGACTCCCTCTTCAGATCTTAAACATTTCTCTTTGAACCCTGAATGTTTCATTTTATTTGTATTTAGATCTTCTTAAATTCCCACTTTTGGACTCACCCTTGACACACAGCTGATGAATGTGTTGGTTTGTAAAGACTCTTATTATTTATAAATGATAACCTTCCACCCAGCTTGGATGTGTAACAGTATATTTTTTTTATTTATAATATCTACAAAACACTTGGCATGGATACAAAACATGAACATAAAGACCACTAAAGCATACTATATAAAAGTGCACCATTTATGACTGTGTACTGAAACATTTTGGACAAATCATCATTCTGATGTGACGTTGTATTTTTAAAATAGAATGTGAGCAAAGCAAAATCCACTGTCCCGGACTTTATTTGACAAACATGCACTGCTAGTTGAAGTGAATAATGAACTGGTACGCAGAAGCTACCCCTACCATCAACAAAACTTACATAAACTTTGACTTAACGTATTCCTTATAAACAAACCCATGGTAAACATAATGTAACTAAATCCTTAAATGTATCTATAGAAACATTTATATACGGCAAAAACTAGTTTACCAAAGCTAGCAGTACTCTTAAGTACTTTGTACATTAATATCGACTAGAAGTTCAACCTTTCAGGAGGTTTACGAATCCTCTAAGGATAGCGTCTTTCTTGGGTAGGTGGAGCAGACATTTGAGATGAGGTTGAGTCAGCAGATTCTTGAGGCTGAGATTCACCAGCAGCAAGGGATGAATCAGGTGTCAAGAAGGTAAACTCATTTGAGTCCTAAGGAATGATGAGCTCCTTAGCCTTGTCTTGTGACGTGTCTTCCTGAGCTCGTGCATCTAGGAGCTGGTCAATATGTCTGTGCCAGACTGTATCATGCCCCACCTGCACTGTGTATGTCAATGGACCAGTCTGTGACACAATCTTACCAGGTTGTCATTTCTGATTTGAGTGCCAGTAGTCTATAGCAGTGGTTCTCAAACTGTGGGGCGGGCCCCCCTAGGGGGGCGCGAAAAAACAAAAAGGAGGGGCGCAAAGATATGAAACAAAGAAAACAAGAATCAAAAATATGAAAAATACATCTATTGAAACCAAAACAAATTAAATTTAACTTCATTCTGATAGTTCAAGTTCAAGCATTTTATTGTCATTGTGTAACACAACGAAATTACTTTTTGTGACAGCCCCAAGGTGCATTTAATGAAAAGTCAAATAATTCCAAATATGTCATATACAGTGTTAAGTGATCAAGTAACCAGAGAAAATTGTTATTGCTCAAAGTACAGCAGCATACATTGTTATTGCACCAGTTAATGAACAGTACATGACATAGTCTACAGTATATTGTATTACATTAGTATATTGCACATTACCAATAGAGCTTATTGCACATGTTCAATTAAAAATGATCTCAAACTGAGGAGATTCAGAGTTCAGAAAGTATATGGAAAATGGGAAAAAGTATTTTTTAGTCTGTTTGTGCGTCCACGGATTGACCAAAAGCGTCTTCTTGATGATGGGAGGAGATCAACCAAAGAATTTTCAGGATGAGTTTTGTCCTTGAGAATGTTTTTGGCCCTTCTCACACAGCGAGTCTTATATGAGAGTTCAAGTGATGGCAGTTCAGTCCCAATAATGGCCTCTGCTGTTGTTACGACCCGCTGCAG
Organism: Polypterus senegalus; assembly: GCF_016835505.1. Taxonomy (NCBI): domain Eukaryota; kingdom Metazoa; phylum Chordata; class Cladistia; order Polypteriformes; family Polypteridae; genus Polypterus; species Polypterus senegalus. Next base: position 244,761,237 of record NC_053157.1, on the reverse strand, counting down.
GGCTTCTGTAGCAGCCTTGGTGCAGCTGTTGTACCTGCAGGCCATCATGCAGTTGGTTAATATACTTTCTAAACTGCATCTATAGAAATTAATGAGCAGCTTCTGGAGGAGGTTAACTCTACTTAGCTTCCTGAGAAAATCGAGGCATTGTTGTGCTTTGCCTATTATAGCCAAGTTGTTGTCAGCCCAGAACAGGTCCTCTGAGATGGTGACTCCTAGATACTAGAAAAATAAATATAGAGTTGTCGATAAACGTTAAGTAGGTATAATAAAATGTGGATCTTTGATATATCATTAATTAAAAAAGAAAAAACTGGTATTAGTGGGCTCCTTTCAAAAAAACGTTAGAGGGGCGCGATTAAAACTGTTATGAAATCTCAGGTCGCAAGTACTTAAAGGTTGAGAAACGCTCGTCTATAGCAAGCACTTTTTGTCCAACCTCAAATATTCTAAGCTTGCATTGTTTTATTCCCTTTCAATCTTGCTGATATCCGTCTGTCACAAATTAATCCTGACACTCTTCTCTACCCATTCCACCCTGCCTACACTCTCTTTTTCACCTCTCTTCCACAAACCCCATCACTCTGTACTGTTGATCCCAAGTATTTAAACTCATCCACCTTCGCCAATTCTACTCCCTGCATCCTCACCATTCCACTGACCTCCCTCTCATTTACACACATGTATTTTGTTGTGGTGGTCCTACTGACCTTCATTCCTCTCCTCTCATATCTCCACCTCTCCAGGGTCTCCTCAGCCTGCTCCCTACTATCACTACAAATCACATCGTCATCAGCAAACTTCACAGTCCATGGGGTCTCCTGTCTAATCTCGTCTGTCAACCTGTCCATCGCCATTGCAAATAAGAAAGGGCTCAGAGCCGATCCCTGATGTAATCCCTCATTCACCTTGAATGCATCCGTCGCTCCTACCACAGACCTCACCACGGTCACACTTCCCTCGTACATATGCTGTACAGCTCTTACATACTTCTCTGCCACTCCAGACTGCCTCATACGTACCACAGCTCCTCTCAAGGCACCCTCTCATATACTTTCTCTAGGTCCACAAAGACACAATGCATCTCCTTCTGGCCTTCTCTAAACTTCTCCATCAACATCCTCAGAGCAAACAACGCATCTGTGGTGCTCTTTCTTGGCAGGAAACCATACTACTGCTCACTAATCATCACTTCACTTCTTAACCTAGCTTAAACTACTCTTTCCCATAACTTCATGAAGTGACTCATCAATTTTATCCCCCTGTTGTTACTACAGTCCCGCACATCCCCTTACTCTTAAATATTGGCACCAGTACACTTCTTCTCCACTCTTCAGGTATCCTCTCCCTTTCCAAGATTCCATTTAAAAATCAGGTTAAAAACTCCACTGCCATCTCTCCTAAACGCCTCCACAGGTATGTCATCTGGACCGACGGCTTTTCCATTTTTCATCCTGTTCATAGCTGACCTTACTTCCTCCTTGATAATCCATTGCACTTCCTCATTCACTATCTCCACATCATCCAACTTCTCCTCTCTCTCATTCTTTTCATTCATGAGCCTTTCAAAGTACTCTTTCCATCTGCTCAACACACTCTCCTCACTTGTGAGTACGTTTCCATCTTTATCTTTTATCACCCTAACCAGCTGCTCGGCCTCTCTGTCTAGCCCACTGGTCCTTTTCTCCCTCCTTAGTGTCCAACCTCTCATACAACTCATCATATGCCTTTGCCACCTCTCTCTTCAACTTTCACCTTATCTCCTTGTACTCTTGTCTAATTTCTGCATCTCTCTGACTATCCCACTTCTTCTTTGCCATCCTCTTCCTCTGTATACTCTCCTGTACTTCCCCATTCCATCATCAGGTTTCCTTTTCCTCCTTCTTCTATCCAGATGTCACACCAAGCACCCTTCTTGCTGTCACCCTTACTACATCTTCTGTAGTTTCCCAGCTGTCTGGTAACTCTTCACTACCACCCAGTGTCTGTCTCACCTCCTCCCTAAACTCAGCCTTGCAGTGTTCCTTTTTCAACTTCCACCATTTGATCCTTAGCTCTGCCCTCACTCTCTTCCTCCTCTTGATCTCCAACGTCATCCTACAGACCACCATCCTATGCTGGTTAACTACACTTTCTCCTGCCACCACTGTGCAGTCTTCAATCTCCTTCAGATTGATTCTTCTGCATAGGATGTAATCTACCTGTGTGCATCTTCCTCCACTCTTGTACGTAATCCTATGTTCCTCCCTCTTCTTAAAATATGTATTCACCACAGCCACGTCTTTTTGCCATTCTTTTAGCAAAATCCACTATCCTCTGACCTTCATTCTTCTCCTTGACACCATACCTACCCATCACTTCCTTGTCTCATCTATTCCCTTCAACAACATGCCCATTGAAATCGGCTCCAATTATGACTTTCAGTCCCTTGGGTACACTGTTCATCACTTCATCCAACTCACTCCAAAAATCTTCTTTCTCATCCATTGCACACCCAACTTGTGGGGCATAAGCACTAACAACATTCATCATCACACCTCCAATTTCCAGCTTCATAGTCATTACTCTGTCTGACACTCTTTTCACCTACAAAACACTCTTGACATACTGTTTCTTCAGAATAACCCCTACTCCATTTCTCCTCTCAACACTGTGATAGAACAATTTGAAGCAACTTCTGCTGCACCTGGCCTTACTCCCCTTCCATTTAGTCTCTTGAGTGCACAATATATCATCATTCATTCTCTCCATCATACAGTATCTGCTAACTCTCTCCCCTTACCATTCATACTGCCAACATTAAAAGTTCCTACCCTCAGTTCCACCCTTTTTACCTCCCTCCTCTCCTTCTGCCTCCGGACACGTCTGCCACCCTCTTCTTCTCCTTCCTTTTCTGCTAACAGTAGCATAATTTCCACCAGCACCCTATTGGCGGTCATTGTTAAACCGGGGCTTGACCAATCCGGCATGGAAATTTGTATTGTTCTCCGCATAATTATTTGGCAAAGTTTTACACTGGATGCCCTTCCTGATGTAACCCTGCTCATGTATCCAGACTTGGGACCGGCGCGAAGAAGCACACTGTTTTGTGCATCCTCTGTGGCTGGGTTGTCTGTAATTGACTTGTGTTTCTGCTGGTCCCGTTTATGAAAGTGAAACCGCTCAGCAATAACCATCGTCTTCAGGTTCAAATGTGCTTGCAATACATCCACAATATCTTTTAATGATTTTTCTGCAGGTTTCAATGGTGCCACTAGACTGCTCAACAGAATATAAGTTTTCAGACCCATTACACTTAAAAGCACAACGACCTTCCTCAAATTCCCAATATTGTTTGCGAGGCAGTACTGCTCAAGTCTCTCAGTGTAAGTAGCCCATTTCTCCTCAGTGCTGTCAAAAGAAGCCATTTATCCTACACATCCATACATTTTGTTTCAAATTCTTAAGATTTTCTTTACTCACTTCTCTGTTTTATCCATGTCTCTTCTTGCAGGCCCAGAGTGCGCACTTCATTACACCACGTGGCGCATAGAAAACATGGACAATTCACTCAATGTAAAGCGGAGAAGCTCAGTTTATTTTGAACATTCAGCATGCGGCAGGTTTTTTTTTTCTTGTCGCCAATTCTGTTGTGTTTTTACACTTAAACCAACAGTAAAGTAGTATATTAATAAAGACAGACACAAATGTAGCAATTTTCAAATTTTCATCATTTTATGTGTGTAACAAGTTCTAGCAGTAACGTGCGCATTAATACCAAGGTGTATGCACATCACACATTCAATCCAATTCTTTGTAACATTAAATATATTGTATATTTAGTCTTAAATTCTTACACATATATAACAGTTGGTTTGCACCCAAATGATTTATATAAAATAAAAGTCAGTTATATTATATTCTGGTTCTTCTTATACCTTTGAATTGCACCCTCACTCTCGACATTTCAGTAAAGATAACAATTGTCCATTCTCTTTACTTAAAGTACATCTGCTGATGTCTTAGGCATCTTTCAGTACATTTTGTATATCACACCAACCTTTCTTCTGGTACGTTCTTTATTTACTTGATCATCTCAGTATTTTTAAACCAAATCTTATATTTCAGTTTACATTTTGTTGTTCACTTGACCATTATTTGTTTTCCCATATTTATTAACTCTTAATGCTATAACTTTAAGATTAGTGCTATGTTACCGTAAAATTATTCTTTGATAGAATTCAAATGTGGCTCTGAGGTTACCTTACTTCTAGGATCTGTTTGCCACTTTCAGTGTTTTCTCCACTATTCTTATGTACTTATTAACTAATTGAACCTGGAGTCCTTTACCTCATTCAAAAGTTAATTATTCATTTTTTATGGTTGAGAAACCAATAGAAACATCATTTGTCGTTTCTGGGACAGGCTTTACTCCAATATGACTTTGTGTGTGTCTCTGAAAACTTCTTCTGGAATAGTACCCTTTACCACATTCAGAACAGGTATACTGCTTCTCTCCAATGTGGATAATTCTGTGTCCCCTAAGTGTGCTTGGACGTGAGAATCGTTTGCCACATTCTGGTCAGTATTAAGGTTTTTCCTCCAGAGTGAATTCTCATGTGATCTTTAAGAGTCGTACTGTCTGAGGAAAGCTTGCCACAGTCAGAACAGCTTTCTTTCTTACCAGAATGAATTATTTTATGTTTGTGAAGACAACTGTTATATGAGAATCACATTCCATATTCAGTACAACAGTAAGGCTTCTCTCCAGTATGAAATCTCCTATGGTTATACAGAGAATTAAGGTGTGAGAATTGTTTGCCACATTCCAAGCAATGGTGAGGTTTCTCTCCAGTGTGAAGTCTCATTTGACTCAGTAGGGTGCTTTGTTGTGAGAACTGCTTATCACATTCAGGACAACAATAAGGCTTCTCTGCAGCATGAGTTCTGGTGTGGCACTGAAATGAGTATAAATCTAAGAATCGTTTACCCGTTCAGATCAGTAAAAAGATTTTTCTCCAGTGTGGATTTTGGCTGTCTACATCTGGCTTGCACAACATTTGCCAAATTTAGAACACACATTTTCTCTTCTGTGTGAGTTTGTGTGTGTACTCGAAAACAGCTAATGTTGAAAAACCTTTTTCCACATTGAGAACATCAATATGGATTCTCTCCAGTATGAATTTCTGTGTGCCTTTGAAAACTGAGTTTATCAGAATATTTTTTGCCACATTCTGAACAGCAATGAGGTTTTCCTCCTGTGTGGATTCTTCTGTGGTACTCAAGATGGCATCTCATTGAGAATCGTTTGCCACATTCTTTACAGCAATGGGATTTCTGCTCTCCAGAGTGTTTTTTTTTTTTGTGTGTGTTTGTTAAAATTCTGGATCTTTGAGAAATGCTTGCCACATTCATGACAACAATATGATTTTTTTTCCCTGTGTGAATCTTCATACCTTTCTCTTTGTATTGAAGAGAGGGCTGACCAAATGAGGGTGGAGAGAAGCTGCCATTCTTCTGCAATTCTGAAATAACACAAACATTTTAAATATCATTATTTTTTTTTCCTGACACCAAGGCAACTTACAACATTTGAGAAAGAACTCTTTACATTTCTCTTCTTTTTCAAAAGGAGCACAGGCAAGTCACGTGACTTACTAGTGGTCACATGGTGTCAATAGCTGAATTTGAACCTTCAGCTTCGGGGTTTGATGTCCAAACTCCAAACAACTACCCACCTTTTAAAATAAATGAAATACAGTGGGATGCAAAAGTTTGGGCAACCTTGTTAATAGTCATTATTTTCCTGTATAAATCGTTGGTTGTTACGATAAAAAATGTCAGTTAAATATATCATATAGGAGACACACACAGTGATATTTGAGAAGTGAAATGAAGTTTATTGGATTTACAGAAAGTGTGCAATAATTGTTCAAACAAAATCAGGCAGGTGCAGAAATTTGGGCAACACAAAAAAAGAAATGAAATCAATATTTAGTAGATCCGCTTTTTGCAGAAATTACAGCCTCTAAACGCTTCCTGTAGGTTCCAATGAGAGTCTGGATTGTGGTTGAAGGTATTTTGGACCATTCCTCTTTACAAAACATCTCTAGTTCATTCAGGTTTGATGGCTTCTGAGCATGGACAGCTCTCTTTAACTCACACCACAGATTTTCAATTATATTCAGGTCTGGGGACTGAGATGGCCATTCCAGAACGTTGTACTTGTTCCTCTGCATGAATGCCTTAGTGGATTTTGAGCAGTGTTTCAGGTCGTTGTCTTGTTGAAAGATCCAGCCCCGGTGCAGCTTCAGCTTTGTCACTGATTCCTGGACATTGGTCTCCAGAATCTGCTGATACTGAGTGGAATCCATGCATCCCTCAACTTTGACAAGATTCCCAGTCCCTGCACTGGCCACACAGCCCCACAGCATGATGGAACCACCACCATATTTTACTGTAGGTAGCAGGTGTTTTTCTTGGAATGCTGTGTTTTTTTTTTCCTCCATGCATAAGCCCCTTGTTATGCCCAAATAACTCAATTTTAGTTTCATCAGTCCACAGCACCTTATTCCAAAATGAAGCTGGCTTGTCCAAATGTGCTTGAGCAGACCTCAAGCGGCTCTGTTTGTGCTTCCTCTGCATCACTCTCGCATACAGCATCTCCTTGTGTAAAGTGCGCCGAATGGTTGAACGATGCACAGTGACTCCATCTGCTGCAAGATGATGTTGTAGGTCTTTGGTGCTGGTCTGTGGGTTGACTCTGACTGTTCTCACCATTCGTCGCTTCTGTCTATCCGAAATCTTTCTTGGTCTGCCACTTCGAGCCTTAACTTGAACTGAGCCTGTGGTCTTCCATTTCCTCAATATGTTCCTAACTGTGGAAACAGACAGCTTCAATCTCTGGGACAGCTTTCTGTATCCTTCCCTAAACCATGATGGTGAACAATCTTTGTCTTCAGGTCATTTGAGAGTTGTTTTGTGACCCCCATGTTGCTACTCTTCAGAGAAAATTAAAGGAGGAGGGAAACTTACAATTGACCCCCTTAAATACTCGGATTCACCTGTGTATGTAGGTCAGGGGTCACTGAGCTTACCAAGCCAATTTGAGTTCCAATAATTAGTTCTAAAAGTTTTGGAATCAATAAAATGACAACGGTGCCCAAATTTATGCACCTGCCTGATTTTGTTTGAACAATTATTGTACACTTTCTGTAAATCCAATAAACTTCATTTCACTTCTCAAATATCACTGTGTGTGTCTCCTATATGATATATTTAACTGACATTTTTTATCGTAACAACCAACGATTTATACAGGAAAATAATGACTATTAACAAGGTTGCCCAAACTTTTACATCCCACTGTAGTACAAGTAAAGTGGTGGCACACTGGTTGGAGTTCCTTCCTCACACTGAGTTGCGATTTATGGTCTGGCCACTCTGTGTGTGGTCTTTACATGTTCTGCTGCTGTCTGTTCAATTTCTCCACCTTTCTCTAACCTGGTAAAGTCAGGCCTGATCTGATCAATCGATCACAAATCAAAATCAGCCTATTTTAACATCAAATGGCAAATTAGCTGATTTGAACATCTGATTTTGAATAATAAAAAGCATGCAAGACAACATTCCAACAATGGCAAAAATACAGAAACACATCCACGACAGTCTAACAGTTTTATTGCCGTCCTACAAGAGATAACAAGTTTATGGTTTGTAATATTTGTGCAAAAAGAAATAGATAAGATAGATACTTTATTAATCCCAAGGGGAAATTCACATAATCCAACAGCAGTATACTGATGCAAAAAAAAAAAATATTAAAGCGTAATAAAAAATGCATGTAAAAAACAGACAATAAATTTGAATAATGTTAGCATTTACCCCAGGGTGGAATTGAAGAGTCGCATAGTGTGGGGTCTCCTCAGTCTGTCACTGAAGCTACTCCTCTGCCTGGAGATGACACTGTTCAGTGGATGCAGTGGATTCTTCATGATTGACAGGAGTTTGCTTAGTGCCCGTCGCTCTGCCACAGATGTTAAACTGTCCAACTTTACTCCTACAATAGAGCCTGCCTTCCTCAGCAGTTTGTCCAGGTGTGAGGTGTCTTTCATCTTTATGCTGCCACCCCAGCACACCACCACGTAGAAGAGGGCACTCGCCACAACCGTCTGGTAGAACATCTGCAGCATCTTATTGCAGATTTTGAAGGATGCCAACCTTCTAAGGAAAGTATAGTCGGCTCTGTCCTCTCTTACATAGAGCATCAGTATTGGCAGTCCAGTCCAATTTGTCATCCAGCTGCACTCCCAGATATTTATAGGTCTGCACCCTCTGCACACAGTCACCTCTGATGATCACGGGGTCCATGAGGGGCCTGGGCCTCCTAAAATCCACCACCAGCTCCTTGGTTTTGCTGGTGTTCAGGTGTAAGTGGTTTGAGTCGCACTATTTAACAAAGTCTTTGTTTAGCTTCCTGTACTCCTCCTTTTGCCCACTCCTGATGCAGCCTACGATAGCAGTGTCGTCAGCAAACTTTTGCACGTGGCAGGACTCCGAGTCATATTGGAAGTCTGATGTATGTTGGCTGAACAGGACCGGAGAAAGTACAGTCCCCTGCGGTGCTCCTATGTTGTTGACGACAATGTCAGACCTGCAGTTCCCAAGACGCACATACTGAGATCTGTCTGTAAGATACTCCACGATCCATGCTACCAGGTGTGAGTCTACTCCCATCTCTGTCAGCTTGTCCCTAAGGAGCAGAGGTTGGATGGTGTTGAAGGTGCTAGAGAAGTCCAAAAACATAATTCTTACAGCACCACTGCATCTGTCCAAGTGGGAGAGGGATCAGTGTAGCATATAGATGATGGCATCTTCCGCTCCCACCTTCTCCTGGTATGCAAACTGCAGAGGGTTGAGGGCGTGGTAGACCTGTGGCCTCAGGTGGTGAAGCAGCAGCCGCTCCATGGTCTTCATCACATGTGATGTCAGAGCAACAGGCTGGAAGTCATTCAGCTCACTAGGACATGATACTTTTGGGACTGGGGTGATACAAGATGTTTTCCAAAGCCTTGGGACTCTCCCCTGTTCCAGGCTCAGGTTGAAGATGCGCTGTAGAGGACTCCCCAGTTCCAGAGCACAGACCTTTAGCAGTCGTGGCGATACTCCACCTGGACCCGCTGCTTTGCTGGCACAAAGTCTCCTCAGCTCTCTGCTCACATGTGCTGCTGTAATTGTGGGTGGGGATGTCTCTCCTATCCTGGTATTAGCAGATGGATGGGTGGAGGATGCAGTACTCCGAGGTGAGAGTGGGTTAGGATGGTCAAACCTATTAAAGAAGTTTTTCATTTGGTTTGTTCTCTCCACGTCTCTCTCGATGGTGGCACCCCGCTTCGAGTTGCAGCCAGTGATGACCTTCATCCCATCCCACATTTCCTTCATGCTGTTATTCTGTAACTTCTGCTCAAGCTTTCTCCTGTACTGCTCCTTCACCGCCCTGAGCTGGACTTGGAGTTCCTTCTGCATGCGCTTGAGCTCATGCTGATCACCGCCTTTAAAAGCCCTTTTCTTCTGGTTCAAAAGGCCCTTGATGTCACTTGTAACCCATGGCTTGTTGTTAGCATAGCAGCATACTGTTCTTACTGGAACTACAATGTCCATACAGAAGTTGATGTAATCAGTTGTGCATTCAACAGCCTCTTCAATGTTCTCACTATGTGACCCCTGCAGGATATCCCAGTCTGTAGTTCCAAAGCAGTCTCTCAGAGCCTGCTCTGCCTCAGGGGACCACTTCCTGAATGAGCGTGTAGTTGTAGGTAGCTCCCTCACTCTTGGTTTGTAGTGAGGCTGAAGCAGAACCAGGTTATGATCTGCTTTCCCAAGCGCAGGCAGCGGGTCGGCACTGTATGCATCTTTAACGTTTGCATACAGTTGGTCAATAGTCTTATTTCCCCGGGTGTTACAATCCACATACTGGGAGAAGGCAGTCATGAAGGATTCTCTGCTAACACTTTCAACAATACAAACCTTATTAAGAATCTGAGAAGTCAACACAAAGGGACTGGTGTGAAGAACGAGCTGTTCAAAGGCTGAGGCGACCATCAAGCTTAGTCTAACTCAGTCACCTACTCTCACTCGGCCTCCAATAATGGCAGCACTTAGAAAACTCAACCTTATAATGCTGACAGCAAGAACGTCAAAGACATACTGTGACAGCAAAAACAGTGAGATTCGTAAGCCTGGACAACCAGCCACTTTCAGTTCTGGAAGATGTCACCTTGTAGATCATTTAGATCCACGATTCCATCTGCCAGTAAGTGTTTGTTGACTGATTTATTTGTATAATTTATTAATCAGGCATTAGCTATTTTGACTAAAATCCCTTTTATCAGCCTTTCAGTGAATGTGTAGGTAAATGGGAGGAAAGGGGTTCAGAGTTTTACTGAGCTGGTACATAAATATAAATCGTTATCAAGTGGACGTCGATTAGTTAGAAATTGTAATCAGCCCTCTTATTGGCCTGTTGGGTAGAATGGTACGAGCCTAGTTTTTACAGATAAATAAAATAATAATAATACTAATTATGCATACTAAACATTGAGTGTGAATAGTCACTATACAGTTATGAATTCTGTAAGAGATATTATTATCATAACAAATATTCTCTTTCAAAATTAAACAATGGTACAAGCACACGTATTTTACAGATATTTGCAAATCTCAAACCTAAACTGCTTAATGCCAGTGTCTCAACCACACAGAAGCACTCAGAGCAACAGACAGTCAAGAGATCCAAATAAACTCCCCGCCAACAGAGCTACAGAATTCATGAACAAACTGTCAATAAAGACAAAAACGATATTTGAGTCCGCAGCATCAGAGGTGAATCTTTTTCTCTGTGAACCTTAAACCACAAGAGATGCTGGGCCACTGGCTTTCTAGAGGAGCAATAAAAGTCGTCGTCCTACCTGTGCCCTCCTTATACAAGTGGAGACAGCGAGGGTCTGTTCAGTACGGCAGCACACATTGTGGATGACAAAGAGGACCAGACTGTCCTCAGAACATGCAGAGATGCTTATATTCTTGGATAAGAACCTGAAGCGTTCACCAAGACTGTCTCATTTTCTTCCTGTCGGAGCAGATGGCTACAAATATCTAAAAGAACATTTTATTAGAATCGTGGAGTATGATTAAGACATGACTTTTGTTTTGTTCAGCTTGTTTGTGTTCCATTATGTGTGAATTATGGGTAAATGTTCTTTGTGTGTGCTGTACGAAGTAGCATTTTATTATGGAATGTGAAGTTTATGCATGGCTAAATATCGATTTATTATGAAGAAAAAAAAATGGTATTATTATTATTGATATCAGCAGATCCTAATGGAATGGATGATCAATATCGACTCTAAAGACTCCATTCAGAGCCTTCATACACAACAATGTGTCTGAATTTATATTTTCTCTTCTTAATTATAATGTATGTGATGATATTTACATCCTCTAGAACATAATCTGGACTAAAAATAAACATACAAATATATCCACTTGTGTTAGGGGGGCACAGTGTTTAGCACAGCTGCTTTGTTGTTCAGGTGTCCTGGGGTCAAATCCTGCCCACAGTTGTTCTACACAGGGACTCTGAATGGAGTTTCTGGTTATTCTGGTTTTTCCCCTCATCACCAAAAACATGCAGGTGAAGTGAAGTTGTGACTCCAAATTGTCCCGATGTGACTGTGGGAGACTGAAGGGTCCAATATCATCTCACAGTGAAGATTTCACAACACTGCCAGCTTGTCCAGGCCATGTTGACCCAGCAAGTTCAGGCTGAGAGCAGAACACAAGATGCTGAAAGAAGACCCTGAGACCCCCAGAATGTCATCATGGCTCGTACAGGTAGCTCTTTTCACTGTTAACGTCAAAGTGCACGAGATTACCATTAGAAAGATGAGGCACATATTAGGTGGGCACTGGCTTGAGCAAATTCACTCTTATTTAGTGTACAGGGGTGAGGATTTGATTCTTACTTATTTCTTTCTTTCTGTGGACATTTCTACTTTAACTGCCACACAATTTAAGAAATATACATGCCTTTAACAAAATATGACTTTTGATATTCTCATTGAACGTCATGCGCTGTTGGCCTAACATACGTCACAGCTTCAGTCAAAGCTTCATGATGTTCAAGTCATGCGCTCAACACTTTAAATTTTTCCTTATTCACTCAAGTTTGTCTAATTTATTATTTATCAGGTAACCTATTGTTTGTTATCATGGGCCCGAGCAGGTGGTCTTTATCCAAGTTCAATTAACTGTGTTTTCAACTCTCATTTCAATCTTCTAGAAACATCAAAGCACCCACCATTAGAATTTATAAATGCTCTCTTTCTTTTATATTAAATCACATTACTCACTTATTCCAACACTCCCAGGTGACTCTTCTCCTTCTCTCCCATTTCCTTCGGTGATTTTCTCTTCAGACTCTGATAACTCTGATTTCAGCTCTGCAGAATTCTCCTGCGTAGCCAGTTGTCCCGTATTAGTGGACCAGGGCTGTAAACTGGATGGAGATTCTTCACAGGCCTCTTGCTTGAAAATATCCTCAGTTTTATGCTTTTGAAGTTCAAGACCAACAGAGAAATCATTCAAATCCTCAGCTTTAATGGCAGCAGTCACCCACTTGCACTCCTCCTCCTCTTTAAAAACTGAAATTCTTTTTTCGTGATCCTCCAGCTTCACAAAAATACCCTCTGGTGTGAGCTGCTCACTGTCCTCTTCTTTAATGTCTACCATTCTTTCATCCATGCCATCTTCTTTGGCAGAGGCCATGCTCTGTGGTTAACTCTTCTCTCTCTTTGTGTCTGCCCTTCTCTTCTCAGATTCACTTCTCACATGGACAGCCCTGAGTTGGAGGCCATTAATCACCTCAGTGTATGGCCAAGTGAAATGGGAAAGCCCTGTGAAAATAAAAGTGGAAGAATTAACTTCATAAAGTCAGTAAAAATAATGAGCACACTTCAGGGTCACAGTGCCCTACATGAGGTTTGGGTCAAATACACATTTTTTTTTATTTCCTCCTCTGCCTCACAGTTTAAAATTACAAATCAAACAATTCAGATGTGATCAAAGTGCATTGCAGACCTTCATTAAAGGGGATTTGCATACATTTCAGTGCCACCATGTAGATATGACAACACTTTATCTACACGGCACCACCATGTTTGGACACAGCAATTGCAGGTCTATTAAAGCCGTCATATTTAGGCCTTTGTTCAATATCCTCGCTGGACTTAAGTTTAACATTCATTTTACAGGATAGCTGCTAATTATAGAATCCTGCCTGCATTTGACACTAAAAAGGCACACAAGAGCTGGAAAAATGAAGATTTAATACGGACACGGATTACTGAGCTTAGAAATAAAAAACACGCACTTGGTGTTGGACTGTCACTTACAGGGATAGCATTGTGATGTCAATTTGAGCAGAAGACCTGTACAAAGATGAAGGTGCGACTATTCTGATAGAAAGGCTTGATGTGTTTGTATAGGAGATAAAGATCTTAATCAAGATATTCAGATTATGACAAAGTTAAAAGGGTGAGTGCAGTTTCTATGGTGGATTATATCATCAATTTGGAGCAGAGATGCTCAGGTAATTCCACGTCAAATCATCACACTTTTGGACCTCATCATCATAGATTTTAACAAATACTAATTTTCTGAAGATGTTCATGACATTATAAGGCAGTTTAGTGAAAAACTGGCCAATTTTAAAATATAAGGTTTTCTGCTATTTAAATTTTAACATTATAATCACTCACTGCGGTGGACTGGCGCCCTGCGTGGAGTTTGCTCCCTGCTTTGTGCCCTGTGTTGGCTGGGATTGGCTCTAGCAGACCCCTGTGTCCCTGTAGTTGGATAAAGGATGGATGAATAATCACTGGGCGGCACGGTGGCGTAGTAAGTTTTGCTGCTGCCTCGCAGTTGGGAGGCCTGGGTTCACTTCCCGGGTCCTCCCTGCGTGGAGTCTGCATGTTCTCCCCGGGACTGTGGGTTTCCTCCCACAGTCCAAAGACATGTAGGTTAGGTGCATTGGCGATTGTAAATTGTCACTAGTGTGTGCTTGGTGTGTGTGTGTGTGCCCTGCGATGGGCTGATGAAGCATTACATTTCACGGGACACCGACCGAAACATAAATTAACCTAGCACCAGCTAAAAAGTGCATGACCCCCGTTATCGACAATAAACTCGTGGAGGTACGATTTGCTGTGCTGCCTCCTCCATGTAACTCCCAATCCCCAACACTTAAAAGCGAACCACGAGGTGTCAGGCACCTCCTCAAATTTAAAGCCGCTCAGCATATCGCAAACTCCCTCACTGCTGGCATTCCCACTCGTACCCGATCCTCACGTTCGACTTTCTCTCACCTTTCGGACCTTTGCTTGATCTTATGGCCGTGAAGGAGTCGAAGCGCGAGGGTCTCACAACAACAAAGAGAGAATAACTGCAGGACGCGGTAAATATCTAATACGTCATACACAGAATGCCCACAACACCACAACACGCCCACAAGTCTTTCACGGGACGCCCACTGCAAGGATGAACTGCCCGTTTATTTTAAGGCAGCAACACTGAAGCGACGGCTGATGTAAGAATAACAGCAATTGATGTTACTTGGTACAAGCAGAAGTGTCTTTTATTCTCAGAATTATGATATCTGAGCATTTTAAATTAAGTTATCTAATTTCTAAGCACATTGCCAAAAAAATGTTACCATTTCAAAAGGCTGCTTAATAAGTTTTTTTTCCTCAAGTGTCACATTTTACTGAAAGTAATAAAAGTATATTAGCATCGCCCTGTTTCAGACATACATCATGAGAACAGCAATGTTAAGAGACACCGTTACCTTCTTACTATACACTCAAATAAATGGACATTATACCTGGAGATTTCCAATTAGCAATATAATCATGAGGGACATATCATTAATACAAAATTTAACTGGCGTCATGGTAGAGCACAATCCTAGCAAGAGTCAGGAACAATCCCTGGACAGGATGCCAGCCCACCGCAGGGTGATCCCACTCACAACAGCCAATGGAGTGTGGCACCAGGAGGAAACCCACATGGACATGGAGGGAACATGCAGGCTCTGGGCAGGGAGGACTTGAGATCTGAACTCTGGTCACCTTGGTGAGACCACCACCATTAATGGTCCTTTCTTTGAAACTTTTTTTTGTTTTGTTTTCAGTCATGTTTTAATCAAATAAATTTCATGTAGTTATAAAGATAATTATTTGTAATTATGAATATTTACCTTTTATTAATTGAATGTGGCTTAAAATGATTTTTGCAGATGATGTTGTCCTGTTTGCTTCATCAGGCCGTGATCTTCAGCTCTCTCTGGATTGGTTCGCAGCTGAGTGTGAAGCGGCTGGGATGAGAATCAGCACCTTCAAATCCGAGAGCATGGTCCTCAGCCGGAAAAGGGTGGAGTGCCCTCTCAGGGTTGGGAGTGAGATCCTGCCCCAAGTGGAGGAGTTCAAGTATCTTGGTGTCTTGTTCACGAGTGAGGGATGAATGGAGTGTGAGATCGACAGGCGGATCGGTGCGGCATCCACAGTGATGTGGGCTCTGCATCGGTCTGTCGTGGTGAAAAAAGAGCTGAGCCATAAGGCAAAGCTCTCAATTTACCAGTCGATCTACATTCCTACCCTCACCTACGGTCATGAGCTATGGGTAGTGACCGAAAGAACGAGATCGCGAATACAAGCGGCTGAAATGAGTTTCCTCCGCAGGGTGTCTGGGCTTTCCCTTAAAGATAGGGTGAGAAGCTCAGTCATCCGGGAGGGGCTCAGAGTAGAGCCGCTGCTCCTCCGCATTGAGAGGAGTCAGATGAGGTGGCTCGGGCATCTGATCAGGATGCCTCTCTGGTGAGGTGTTCCGGGCATGTCAAACTAGGAGGAGGCCATGGGGAAGACCCAGGACACGCTGGAGGGAGTATGTCTCCCGGCTGGCCTGGGATGCCTTGGGATTTCCTCAGAATAGCTCGAAGAAGTGGCCGGGAAGAGGGAAGTCTGGGCATCTCTGCTCAAGCTGCTGCCCCCGCGACCCAATCTCAGATAAGCGGAAGAGAATGGATGAATGGATAAAATAATTTATTCTTAGAAAACACAAACGGATTTTGCAGTTATTGATACTTGTACAGCTTATTCTTTCTATCTCTTTTTTTTTCATTTTTACAACCCTAAACATGAGAACGTTACCAATAATGTATAAAAATAGTGCAGTTCTTATCCATTATTAAAGTAATAACTTTTGATGTCATTCAAATTGTTACTTGTAGTTTTACAGTTAAAATCTAACTTACCAACAATACTAATGGGCAGCATTACACTGCGACATTAAAAGCAGGAGACTACAGGGGTAGTGATGACATCGGCCAGCGTTACCAAACCATCACCAGGCCAAGGAGGGATTTATTAACCTTAGATTTCTGGCCATTAACCCATTTAAGGTCTCTTTGTTAAGGGGTCTCTTGTAGCAGCCCCCACACTGGGCCAGTGCTCATGTAATTTGGTTTACCCAAACCTACAATGACAGAGCTTGGACCACTGTGTGTTGGGTAATCTTTGTCATATTCTACCAATTAGTATTTTTAAACAGAAAAATGTGCAAATACAAGTCAGGTTAGGTTGGGGACCATGCACTGGTACCCACCACACGATGAAGCACCTCAGGATCCTGGATGGCAACCCCCCAGGCAAATAGGTCATCCAGTCTCACCCTACGGAAATGACCGTCTATCTGCCACAGCCAGGTGTTAGGTGGGCATCCCCTCAGCCTAGTCCAACAATGAGAATCGTCCCACATGGCCATAGTGCTGTAACTGATGCTTCCTCACAATGCAGGTAATGTGCCTTATTTAGGACAATATTAGCAACCACTCATTGAACACAAAGTCAAACCAGCGTACCAAAGGCGTGCTATCTTTGGGTAGTGTCCATGTCATGCAAACATATAGCAACACAGGAAGCAATGGGTCTGTGAAGACTTGGAGCCTCATGAATAATGGTGTGTGTAGAATTCACTTATTAACAAAACTACAAATGTGCATACGCTCAAAAAAGTCAGATTCAGAAAACTGTGCATAAGCAAAGTCCCACACACTTATAAATCTCAATCAACATGAAAATCTTCAAACATGCAGACACCTACAGCCTCACTCTGACTCCTCCCAGAATTTCACATATTTGAATATGCAAATCAATATAAATAGCCCCATCTGCTCAGTTTTTTGTTAAAAGACAATGGCAAAAGCACAAGGAGAAAAGAAGAATTTCAGTGAACGTGAAATGAAAGTCCTACTCAGTGAAGTGTAGGCAAGAAAAAACATACTATTAGGTGGCTAAGTGGCACAGCATGGCAGAGGCACTCAAAAGTTCAAGTTCAGAAAGTCACACAGTGCCAGAAATAAAAAAAGAAGTGGTCAGATATCAAAGTCGACATGAAAAGGCGAGTCGTAGCCCACCATCTGAAAAAGAATGTATATGTTGAGATTAAAGTCGGAATATCAACTTTAATCTTGCCATTTCCATGTTAATGTCACAGTTTATTTTGTCATTAAAGTAGAAAGTTGTAAACTTCATCTTAAAATCAATGTTTAATTCATTAGTTTCTCTAATCCCATCGTAACTAAATTAGCACATTAAATGTTTTGTTTTCTAAGTGTTCCCCGACCCAGTCCTTAATCGCTACGTGCTTCTTAAACGGGCTTTCTCTTACACTGACAGGAGTGCGCAGGAAGTGATTGCCACACAGAATACATTACAGTCATAATATTGCAGCTCTCTGAACATTTTAGAGTACTAAGGTGTATATTTGATATAATTATTTGATAAAATGCATTACAGTAGGTGTTAAACATGTGGGGGCATGGTGAGGCAGTGAATTGAATGAATGAATGTCAGCAATGAACTGATGCCCTGTCCAGGGATTGTTCCTGCCATGCTCATGATGTTTGCTGGGATGCGTGTGACCCTGGATGGAATAATTTATCACAGCAGTACGGTGTCTGTCTTACATACGAACACCCAATTCCTGTCCTTCCATTTTTTTTCTCCATTTAACAATTGCCACACAATGGGCTCTGTAATAAATGTTAAACCAGCTCTAAGCTTAGATCTCTGATTCTTAAAAAAAGTTAAGGAAAATTGAACAATCTTTGCTATACATGTTTAATGACTCCATCCATCCATCCATTGATCCATCCATCAAGCGATGGATGGACAGGGTGCCAGCTCATTGCAGGATGAATACGAGTGCACACCTACACTAATAATGTCAATTTAGCATCTCCAAATCCCCTCACCTGCATGCCTTTGGATGGAAACCAAACCACATGGAGGAAACCCACCAGGAAAATGGAAACTCCAGGCAGGTGACACTCGGGATGTGACACCTTTACTTTGTGTCAGCAGCTCTTCTGCCATGTCACTGTGCCCCCACATGTTTAATTATTAACAGCATACATTATTTAAATGAAGTTAACAATTTAGCTTTAAAATTGTAATATATAATTTAATGCATTTCATCATAAATGCAAGTATACAAGTCAATATCAAGTATACTTCCTAATATTCTTTGCTTTGACGCTGGGTGCCGCCCGTTTGTAAAACCGAGCAGAATCGTGCGTCCGGAAGGTGTGATACTGCCTTTAAAATGTGTGTGGCTTTACACCAAGTTTAGTTTTTATACATCTCGAAATGAGCATGGTAATGGGCATACAGTGCGCAACACTTTTGTTTGTACCCACCTTTTTTACAAGAGGCCCTTGGACCTCTGCCATTTTACAAGTCCACAATAAAACAAATCCAGTTTTAATCAAAGCAAATTTTACAAAAGGTGAAAGGGTCCCCAGTATAGTATATGGTCATCTTTATGTCATGGTGTTACTTTAGTAAAGATGGTACTGTTGTGCCGAGTAGGTAATGGTGGATGTCAAGCTGTGTCCAATGTTGTTAGAAATGTCAAATGATCAAAGATAAGTCAACTTTTCAACTAATAACAAGGGTCATATTTTAGACTTTGCTGCTCTGGTATCACACCTTACAATCTAATTCCTATTGAATTACTCATCTCAGATCACAAAATGGCCCCCCCGATCTGAACTTGAGCGGTGTTTTGTTATTGGACTTCTGTGCTCGTCACGGATTGTCCATAACGAACACCATGTTCAAGCATAGGGGTGCACTTGGCACCAGGACACCCTAGGCCTCAGTTCGATGATCGACTTTGTGGTCATGTCATCGGACTTGCGGCCATATGTCTTGGACACTCGGGTGTAGAGAGGGGCGGAGCTGTCAACTGATCACCACCTGGTGGTGAGTTGGCTTTGATGGTGGGGGAAGATGCCGGTCAGGCCTGGTAGGCCCAAACATGTTGTGAGGGTCTGCTGGGAACAGCTGGCAGAGTCCCCTGTCAGAAGTAGCTTCAACTCCCACCTTCGGCAGAACTTCGACCATGTCCCGAGGGAGGTGGGGGACATTGAGTCGAATGGGCCATGTTCCGTGCCTCTATTGTTGAGGTAGCTGACCGGAGCTGTGGCCGCAAGGTGGTCAGTGCCTGTCGTGGCGGCAATCCCGAACCCGTTGGTGGACACCGGTGAGGGATACCGTCAAGCTGAAGAAGGAGTCCTATAAGACCTTTTTGTCCTGTGGGTCTCTGGAGGCAGCTGATAGGTACCGGCAGGCCAAGCAGAATGCGGCTTCGGTTGTTGCTGAGGCAAAAACTCGGGCGTGGGAGGAGTTTGGAGAGGCCATGGAGAACGATTTTCGGACGGCTTCGAGGAGATTCTGGTCCACCATCCAGCGTCTCAGGAGGAGGAAAGAGTGCAGTGTCAACACCGTATATGGTGGGGATGATGCGCTGCTGACCCCGACTTGGGACGTTGTGGGTCGGTGGGGGGAGTACTTCGAAGAGTACTCCTCAATCCCACTAACATGCCTTCCAATGAGGAAGCAGAGCCTGGGGACTCTGAGGTGGGCTCTCCCATGGTCAAAAAACTCCTTGGTGGCAGGGCCCTGGGGGTGGATGAGATACGCCCGGAGTTCCTTAAGGCTCTGGATGTTGTAGGACTGTCTTGGTTGACATGTCTCTGCAACATCGCATGGACATCGGGGACAGTACCTCTGGATTGGCAGACTGGGGTGGTGGTCCCCCTCTTCAAAAAGGAGGACCTGAGGGTGTGTTCCAACTATAGAGGGATCACACTCCTCAGCCTCCCTGGAAAAGTCGGTTCTAGAGAAGAGGGTCCGTCGGATAGTCTAACCTTGGATTCAGGAGGAACAGTGTGGTTTTCATCCTGGTCGTGGAACAGTGGACCAGCTCTACACCCTTACCAGAGTGCTGGAGGGTGCATGGGAGTTTGCCCAAACAGTCTACATGTGTTTTGTGGACTTGGAAAAGGCATTTGACCGTGTCCCTCGGGGAATCCTGTGGGGGGTGCTCTGGGAGTATGGGGTACCGGACCCCCTGATAAGAGCTTGGTCCGCATTGCCGGCAGTAAGTCGAGCCCGTTTCCAGTGAGAGTTGGACTCCGCCAGGGCTGCCCTTTGTCACCGATTCTGTTCATAATTTTTATGGATAGAATTTCTAGGCGCAGCCAGGGTGTTGAAGGGGTCCAGTTTGGTGGACTCAGGATTGGGTCACTGCTTTTTGCAGATGATGTTGTCCTGTTTGCTTCATCAGGTCGTGATCTTCAGCTCTCTCTGGATCGGTTCGCAGCTGAGTGTGAAGCGGCTGGGATGACAATCAACACCTCCAAATCCGAGACCATGGTCCTCAGCCAGAAAAGGGTGGAGTGCCCTCTCAGGGTTGGGGGAGAGATCCTGCCCCAAGTGGAGGAGTTCAAGTATCTCGGGGTCTTGTTCACGAGTGAGGGAAGAATGGAGTGTGAGATCGACAGGCGGATCGGTGCGGCATCCGCAGTGATGCGGGCTCTGCATCGGTCTGTCGTGGTGAAAAAGAGCTGAGCCGTAAGGCAAAGCTCTCAATTTACCAGTCGATCTACGTTCCTACCCTCACCTATGGTCATGAGCTATGGGTAGTGACCGAAAGAACGAGGTCACGAATACAAGTGGCTGAAATGAGTTTCCTCCGTAGGGTGTCTGGGCTTTTCCTTAAAGATAGGGTGAGAAGTTCAGTCATCCGGGAGGGGCTCAGAGTAGAGCTGCTACTCCTCCGCATTGAGAGGAGTCAGATGAGGTGGCTCTGGCATCTGATTAGGATGCCTCCTGGACACCTCCCTGGTGAGGTGTTTCGGGCACGTCCAACCGGGAGGAGGCCCCGGGGAAGACCCAGGACATGCTGGAGGGACTATGTCTCCTGGCTGGCCTGGGAACGCCTTGGGATTCTCCCAGAAGAGCTGGAAGAAGTGGCCAGGGAGAGGGAAGTCTGGGCCTCTCTGCTTAAGCTGCTGCCCCCGTGACCCAACCTCGGATAAGCGGAAGAAGATGGATGGATGGATGGATAGTAGTGGTAGTAGTAGTAATAAATTGGCAGGAATGAGATAAAGCTCAAGATGGTAATATTTATTCGAAGAGCCCTCATGGCATCAGGGTGAGAAGGCGCCTTGTCTCCTGTTACGTGAGCTCGTCTGCTGCCCCTCACTTACACTGGCACTCATTACACTGAGGGGCAAATGCAATGGAGAATACCGACAATGTACACCTTCAAAAGTGGAATAAATCGACTGTACACTGAAACATTCCACTGCCAAAGGTAAAAATACAAAGGAGAACATTCCAGATAAACGAAGAGTTTTTTTAATTATAAACAATGCAACATAACTATTATATGTGTTGTTACTCTTTTATTTAATCTCAGCAAACACTACATATCTACATGGAAAATGCATATGGGTAATATGTTTATAATAATTCTGATTAAAAACACTATCAAAATATATTAATGAGCAAATTGAGACACATTGGCCTTTTATCAAAAGCGTGTGCGCTGTCATTTAGGACACAATGCATTGTTAACGTCACGCACTCTCTACTGACGCGATGTCACGAAAACACAGAAACAGCGCAGTCCATGAAAACTCACAGCCTCCTAGATTTCTGACCTTATGATTAGTTGTCAGTCTATATATATAAAATTATTTTCGCGTTTGAAACGGAAATTACGTATGACCACAGAACATATTATAATACAGGAACTAATTACTTAAATCGTCTTTATGAATTGTTATTATTTTGTGACAGTTATTTTACTGATATTGAAAAGAAGTAAACACAAACACGCCAATCTATCCCATAGAAGTGCGCCCGCGTCGCCCTCTCCCAGCCCTCCTCTCTGGACTCCAGCGCTGAGCCGTCCGCTGACAGGCACGTTCTGACAGAGAAGTTTTATTTATTCGTCCACGTGACTGTCGCGGAAACTGCCACATTTCTGTATAACTTTTTTTTTTTTTTTAATTGGCAGTACTTCATAGTAGAAGAGATGAGGAAAATAGCTTTGTGTCTTTTTACTTTTTTACTTTTTTACTTTTTAACTGAGCTGTAAACAATGCGAAGATGACACCGCCTTCTGTGGCGAGGGGTCATGAGCACAAAGTGGACACTCGGAGGCGCGGAATGTCGGGCTGCTCCGCCGGGTCGAGAGCTTCGCAGTTTAGGGCGGTGTCCTCTCTTCTCGCACTGTTTGTGACACTTTGAGTGCCCCGTCGGCTCCTGTGAGAGTGGAAATCTCTGCGAATGAGTGTGATCGGCGCCATCGAAGCAAAACTCTCTTTGTAAATTGCGCTTCACGACTACTTACTGTCCCTTAAGCTGAGTTCAGGTCACTAAAACCCTGCAACATTCAAGGTTGCTTTTGTGATAAATTATTTTAAGAAGATGGAGGGTTTACATCTAAGAAGATGTACCGACCTCTTCATGTTAAGTTTTGGACTTAGGAATTGTTTGGACCTTCTGTCCGTTAAGCACGGAAGGGCAGCGTCCACATTTCTCAGAATAATTTTTCTCTTAAATCACAGGCACGTAGTGCAAGGTTGTCAAGCAGAAATTTGCAGGATCGCAAAGAAAATGTAATTTCTATACCACAGCGGTCATGTAGCGCCTTTCACAAGGGATCTGCTACCGAGAGATGATCCAAATACATTTAAGCTGCGCTGTTAGTGCTACTTACCTGTTGTGTTATAGCACCTTTAAAATGTATCTTTACTTCTTACATGTTAATGTTTTACTGTTTAATAATTTATATACTACATTTTATTCTTTCCCTTGCACTTAGTGAGCGGAGTCATGGGTAATCAGCTAGTATCATATAAATAAAGTCATTGTAAGAAGATGACAAGTCTGCTATAGTCAGTTCAGTTAACGCTCCATTTAAAATGCTTGCATGTACAGAATATAAAACAGAATCTCAATAAAGTGGAACTCGTGAGTAGTAACGAATAATATGTGACACTCAGAAATTATAATTCATAATAACATGAACAAATAAAAATTATGGCATCCTAAAACAGAGACTTTAAACGTATGCATTTTAATAACTTATTTAGGAGACTTGTGTGTGTGTTTCAATATCGAATTAAGAGCTCAGTAAGCCACCTGTTATACTAAACCAGGGGTCTCTAAAGTACAGCCGCGAAAGAATTGGCACACGCTCCTAATTATATTGTGTATGTAAAGAGTTTCACTGTAAAACGTAATAAGCTTCATATTCGAGAGTTTGGAGACCCTGGTGTTGTCCTGAATTTGTATAAACATCACATAAACTACTGTCCAGCATGTCTAAATGTGTCTTTTCGTTTCTGATCGCTATACGGCACTTCCACCTTGAGACAATTCGCTATAAACAGTTTCAGCCAATCAGCGCCTTCCAAACACGCAGCAGGACAGCGTGAGCCTTCATTGTTGGCGGCGCGGCCTCTTCGTTTCATTGTCTTATATTGAGTTGTTAGACTATTTACTGTTAAGTGCTGTTTGAGCTGCCGTTTAGTACAGGGGTCTCCAAACTTTTCGCCACAAGGGACACTTTGGGTAGTTCAACACTTTTCAGCGGACTAAAATAAAAGATAAAAAACTTGATATATGAGTTTTATTGAAAGCAGAAATTTTTATAAACTAGAGTATGTGAGAGTAAATTAACGTATATTAATGACGACGAACATTTCCATCAAATTCTGATATTTTCATCACAAATTATAATAAATAATTAATGTGAATGATGGAACTGTTTTTGTGCTTTTGAAATCTTATTAAACTGAGGTTCAAATTTTGAAATGCTAATTACAAGTAGCGACTTCAAATGCTCATCAGATAAATTTGACCTGTATTCTAACTTTGTATATTTCATTTGGGAAAACGTTTGTTCGCAAAGATATGTTGTCCCAAAAATGGAAATAAATTTTCAAGCAAATTTCTTCAAATTTGGAAACTACTCAAAATTAAAAGATTTATAAAAATCGATCAAGTTTCCTTCCTTGGATTTTTCTTTATATGTTTATTTGCCTGAAGTTCAATCATTTCCATTTGAATTTGACTTGGGACATCAGTGACATCACAGTCCAACGGATTTTGAAAAAATCGAATTTCCCTGGCATTGGAGTCCAAATCAGCAAATCATTTCTGAAATTGTTGTTTAAGATCTGAAATAACAAAATTTGCGAAATAGAAAGGAAATTCCGCTTCACCCTTTTAATGCAATTCTGCACAGTATGGCATATGAGCAAAGTTACAATATTTCACCAGGCCTTCCAGAAGTATCAACATTGCTCTGAATGCCTTGATATGAGTTAATAAATCACAAATTAAGTTATTTTCACCCCGCAACTTTACATTCAAATTTTTCATGTGGTTCACCAGATCTGCAGAATTGCCAATTTCGAAAATCACTCAGTATCTGATAAAAGTGGTTCATAATAGTTTTTCTCGGGAAGAAATATATCAGTTTCATTCCTGAGATGAAAGACCCTTTAAACAGCGAAGCCATCAAACTGCAGTATAAAATGTCAAGTCAACACTCGGAATCGCAATCCTCGAGAAAAGACCGAAACTGGCGATGATGAAGTGCATGAGAGCGAATGAAGTTTACCATTGAAATAACAGGTTTGAAGACACAGCTCATATCAACGTATTCTCCACAGAGTGATTGTTGGTGAATAACACAGTGAAGAAACAATGGGTTTGATATTCCTGCATCCTCACACGCTTTTGTGATTTGTCCAACCAAAGCCATCTTCATACCAGACATGTTTTTGTCCTCCATCAGCTGTCACGCACTGCAGACGATTCCAGTCCAAATTATATTCTGTTCGTGGTTTTTGAATTTCTTTGAAGATCTCCTCTCCTGTTGTAGTGCCGTGCATGCTGTGAAGTGATGCTGATTCCTGTGTGACATTAAGTTCATCGTCGATGCCATGAAATAATACTACGAGTTGCGAGGTCTTACAGACATCAGTTGATTCATCCAGCGACAGAGAATCCCGACTTAAACATTGGGCTTTGCCTACAACTTGCTCGATATGCTATTTCCCGTATTTTTGACCCAACGAGCAACAGTATTTAGTGCAGGACTTATCATTTTATAAAGATCAAGTGTTTCTGGGCGTAACTCAGCCACTGCTTCCATCAAACATTCTTTGATGATATCGCCATCGATGAATGGTTTTCCTCTTTTTTTGCTTTTGTAAATAAGTCTTGCTGAGAATGCAGACAACGACATCATGACTCAAATTGATCTGAACGCCCCTTTTCTTTAAATTGCGAAAATGTTGAAGCAGGTTTTATTTTATAATGTCGGCATATATTGTATTCTTTCAACACAGCAACAGTGTCTTTGAAAATCAGACCTACGGCTTTAACATTTTACGTCCCATTCTTCTTTAAACACACAACATTCATCATCAGCTTTTCTTTTCTTGTTCCCATCCATGTTAAAACTATAAAAGAGAATAAATTTAAAACTATGAAATTATTAAAATCACGAGAACACCATACAAGCAAATATGTGAATAAGTGAATACGCACCTTTAAATATAAATGTATGCAATTACAGATTGAGTATTACACTACACCACCGCAAGTATTCTTATGGACAATTAACGTAACGACTAGTAACGAACTTCCAGATTCAATTTAAAGATCAGTCACAGCGCCAGAGCGACCTACAGTGTCGCAAATTGAAATGTCGATTGGGCTGAACAAGTACGAAGAAATACCGCGAAGTGTACAATTATGATTCAGTATTAAATAAAGTTATGAATAATAGAAAATGCCACATACTTGGGGGCTAATGCACCCCTGGATGCCAAATAATTTTTTGCTGCACTTTCACTTCACAAAGTGAAATTTTAACAGAACACATATTTTTCTTCATGCATAGAGCATCACAATTACTGTAACACTCAACATTTTACACCCTGCCAGTGAACTGTAAAAACTATTTTAAAAACTACTGTAACAATCTATTAATACATGTACAAGGTGTAACTGACACCATTGATGACATTCAGTAAATCACAGAGCCAACTGCGCTTGAAGGGACTGAACACAAACACACGGAGGTAAGCGCTGATGCTGGCAGGCCAGTCTAGTGCAGCGGCTCAATCAGGGACAGTGAGACTGCAGTGCTGCAGGGGGCGCCAGTGGGCATGAGCTGGCTGCTCAACGAATATACGACACGGACTGATGAGCTCTGACGTGCTGGCAAATGGCACTGGGAAGGGACTATAGCTGGTGGTATAAGGGTTAATAAGTGCCATAGGCATGGGAATGGCACTATACAAATGAAATGTGTTATTATTATTATTATTATTATTATTATTGTATTTATTCTCGAGTTCTTAAGGAGGTTAGCAAGTACAGATATAAACTACTGATTCGTATTTTTAGGATGTAACTCTGCACTGGGGAAATTCCAAAGGACTGGAAAATGTCAAATATTATCCTGTTATATAAAATGGGTGACCAGAGAGATCCAAGAGCCTAATGAACATCACAGGAAAATGAATGGACACAAATATTAAGGATAAAAATGAGCAACACATGGCAATTGCTGGAGTTTAACTGAACAGACAGCATGGGGTCAGAAGAGGAGGTTGTGTTTTACTAACAAGCTGGAATTCTATGAGGAAGCAAAAAGAAGATATGACCGGAGTGGAGCAGATGAGATTATTTATCTGGACTTTCAGAAAACATTTGATGAGGTGCCACGTGAGAGGGTGGGCATCAAACTACAACAAGTGTCAGTTCAGGGTGATGTGTGTTGATGGGTGCAGAATTGGCTCAGACACAGGAAGCAGAGGGTGATGGTGTGAGGACCCTCATCAGAATTGGGTGATGTTAAGAGTGGTGACCAGCAGGGGGCAGTGCTATGGGCACTGATATTTTTAAAATATATAAATGATTTAGATAGGAATTTAATTAATAAGCTGGTTAAGTTTCCAGATGATACCAAGATAGGTGGATTGGCAGACAATTGAAAATCCATTGAATGATCACAGAGAGGCTTGGACAGCAGACAGGGTGGGCTGATTTGTGGCAGATGAAATTTAAATTCTATGACTTTTCAGCAGAATGTTTCTGTCACAAGATAAATATTCAGTCATCTGATGTAAGAATTTGATGTTTGTTCTGATCACACAACCTGTGAAAGATGAGCACCTGACTGTTATAGCTTGTGATTTATTTGCATTTTCTTTTCCATCTCTCAGCACCATCTGACATGAACATGAGATCCTGTTACTGCTGAAACATGGTGGTGGTCTTACACTGTGCCATTTATGGGGTCTCTCACTACAGTATATGCATGTCACGTTCATTGAGTAGACCATCTGCACTGAGCTACTGCAAATAAATGACATTAAATCTTGTGTGTCCTTCATTAATTTGAGCTGGGTGGTCCGTGCCATAGAGGCTGTAAACCACATCAGGCATCGGGCCCCACTGTTGTCTTTGGCTGCTGAGACAGTTTTCAGATTTTCTGTGGTCAGCAGCAGCAGGTTCAGGGACAGGCTACTTAACATCGGGCCACACTTACAAATCCAGGAGTGTTTCTTGTGTTTATCACCTGATGTTGTATGTAATGTATGGTGTTACGTTCATTGTCTGTTGTTTGTAGTCTTCTTCTCAGCATTCATTTTATAAGATTATATTACGTTAATGTGACTCATAGTAATCAACCACACAAAAAGTAATCCCATATCTCATTTCAGTTCAGCTCTGTCATCCTTAACATCCCATCAGGAGAGCCGTGAAGTCGGATGACCCAACATGCAGTCGTCACTTGAAGACACCGAAGCATCTGAAGGGCTAACAGGCGCTCAACATTCTTAAGTAAGGACAACGTGAATCCACTTGCACTGAATTCTAAAGAAGCTTCTGGAAGTTCCTTGGATGGTGATTTCAGTTTCATCTAACTTAAAGTAAGTTGTCCTCTTCACACTTTATTCTTAGGGGTAGATTGAGATTTTACCTGTTAAATAAGATAAAGTGACGAGTGAGCAGTAGGGTGTCAGACATCTCAGCAGGTTTGGAATTCCACTCCCAATAGCACAGTAAGCATTCAGGAGTAACAGCAGTTCACACCATGCACTCCATCTCCATGAAGGACCCCTGGTCCAGGACCACCAATTGTCTACTACAGTGCAGGCCAGTGACCTCCTCCTCCGGGCTTCAGGGGCTCGACCAGCTGGGGGTCTCCTGCAGACGTGACCTTAAAGGAGGACTGACCCATCCAAGCCGCCCTCCAAAAGTCCAACATCAAACAGGACTTGTTGGCCTCATTTTAAAACTTGGATCACTTAGATGCTCAGCCCCTTTTTATTAAATTTACATTATTTAAGTTTGATTGTTCAGATGAATATCAGGTTAGCTAAGAAGTGCAGTTCTGTAACACCCGCTGGCCCCTTCAGCTCCTGTGATGCTCAACCATCTGCTGGTGTCTCTCCATCAAGTTATTCAGCTTTACTTTTCCTGTCTGTATTCCCCTCTTTTCAGCTCTTTGCCTCTGCTTACACCGTTTGGACTTCTTCCTATTCATGAGCACTCGTGCTGCCCACCTCTTACTAGAGCCCCCTGTCCTGACGCTAAGACCTTTTACACTCTAATTCTGTCTTACTGAGACGACTCACTGACTGAATATTATCTGTATAGTTCTTTACTCATTCAGGAGCAGACGTTGTGTTTTAGTGAACTCTCACACCGCAGTGACACACAACACTTCACTCGTCATCAACTTCAACATGAAGTCAGCCCGTCAGTCTGAGTCTCCTCTCTCTTTGTGATTCTCCTCTCTCGTTTATTTATATATATTATTAACGAGAGCAGCAACCCCAGTGCGGACCCTGAGGGACACCACTTTTAATGTCACAAACTCAGAAAAGGTGCCCTGCACATTAACTCTTTGTTAACAGAATTTAAACCAATTGGGCCCACTGCTCCCTGTCACAGTTGTACCAAACAGTCCTCAGACAGATGTTAACTTTTAATGTCTTTTAGATGAAAGCGTCTCCTAAGAGAGAAAATGTAAATATAGAAAAACAAAAATAAATCTGGCACAATAAAATCAAATACAGTTTACTGAGTATTCAAATAATTATTTTTAAAATTAAAGAAAGGATTCAAATATTACAAAAAAAAAAAAAAATCACAAATGAGGCATAATAAAGCAAAAACCTCAAGCAACCAAAATCCAACAAATCTAAACAAGAGCAGAAGACCAAAAGGACCACCAAATATCAAAACATAAAGCACAGCCCACCAGACAGGACAGAGCCCAGTGTTGGAGTGACTCTTTCATCTGCAGCTTCTTCTTAAATACTCCTGGGGGCGGAGCTTCAGCTGCAGTGTCAAGTGGCGCCGCCCCCTGGGCTCCACACAGAAACAGAAATGAAGCACACAGAAAAAAATTAAGGACAACAAAACTAACCGAATACATAGAAAGAAAATATTCATCAGCACACCATACATAGAACAACAAAATCAATACCATTTACAAAACAATTCATACAAAATAACAAAAAGATTAAAGTAAAAGCAAACTCATTTAAAGAAGAAATGAAACTCAAAATAAAACATCACAGCTGACTTCAGTCCTCAATGCTCTTCAGCTTTTTCTGGTGTCCATCAGTGTCAAATTAACAATTTAATGTTTATCTTTATTATTAACTGAACATCTCAGTAGTGTGTGGGGGGGTCAGGCTCAAGTGGGTATACGAAGGCACAGCGGACACACGGGGGCACACGGGACACATGACAGAGCGCAGACACTCAGATGTGGAATGGAGAGCACTGCTCAGGTCTAAATGATCGATTTCACTGCTAGACTTACAAATCAAATATTCAATCCAAATCAACATCTTATTTGTTACTCACCCCATTGTCTTGAGAATTAAAACCATATTCTGACTTTCCTGCGCTGTTAAGAAATGGATCATCAATACGGAGTGTTATATCTTCAGATCAGACAACACAGGAGATGTGACCAGAGGTGGTGACAAGTCAGAAGGTCACAGAGGAGCAGATTTGACAAATGTCAGTCATCCTTACTGTTTATTCACCAAACACCATTGGGAGTTTATTTTACAAAATGTAATCAATTATTAGATTTGTATTTTGTAAATACATGATTATTAAAAAGTTTAATTGAAATAAATGTTTTTTTTTCCCATAGAGAAGCTTCCATAACCTAACAAAGCTGCACTGCCCTTAAAGGTAATGACAATATTAAGAAATCTCCACTAAATATCCATTTGATCAAACCCAAATCTTTCCTCCCCTCAGCCTTGCCATTCATTTAATATTGAGAGTGGCCACTAGAGGGGGCAGTTTGGCTACAGAAGAATCAGCTCACCTGTCAGCTCTGAAGGTCATGTGACTGTGTGATCGTGTCTCTCTTATTTTGCTCTTAATTCATTTAAATCTTAATTAGTTTCAAATATATTTAAAGTTCTTTATTTCAGGTGTTTTATTCTTGTGTTTTTACTTTATTCTTATTTCTTTTACACTGCACTGTATTCTTTTCTCCCCTTCACTGCTGACCTTTCCCATGTGTGTAATATGGCGGGTGTCCACTAGAGGGCGCCACTGCACTTCAGTCCCACCCTCAGTCCTCCTGTTAAAGTCTCCATTCGTCTGACTCTCTGATTGTTTCTCATTCTCTCCTTTCATGTTTCACTGCTCAGGATTTCACTGAATGCTTTCTCCTTTTTTCTTTTAGATTTCCTTTTTGTATAAATTGCTGTTTAATATTCAGAGTGGCCACAAGAGGCAGAAGTTTGGTGACTGACCAATCAGTGACCACTTCACTCCATTCCTTGTCTTTCTTATCTGCTTTTCAATTTCAGGCTTGTGGACAAGGTGGGCCAACCCTGGACAGGGTGTCAGTCCAGTGAAAAGCCACACATGTGCACCCATGTCAAGTGTGTGCCAACTCACCAATAATTCATTTATTGAAGATGTTGGAGCTTTCAGGGTACCAAGAGTGACAAATCTGGGGTCAAGAAGGAGGTGAAGTTTAAAGTTTAATGTGACATCAACTAAAACACAAACTCTGTCAGTATGGCTAACATCTGACTGACCGGTGAGTCCTCATCTTCAGACATTCACAGTGAATTCATTCTGAAGTGAAGGACCCTTTGAGTGACAAATGGAGGGTCACAACATGTCTGGTGAGTGGCCTTTCAGTTGTGCTGATCCAGGAGGACCACATGCCTGTCCGACTTAACAGGTGACATTCAGTGACATTTGGGGGCCTCAGTAGTTGTTGGGGTGTCCTGAAGGAAATGTGGCTGTGAATAAACAGAGACCCCTGCTGGTCAGACTGGTATTTGTAGGCCCGTGGTGTCACCGCACATCATTATGACACACACGCACCTGATTGGCTACTCAAAGCCAATAATAATGGAGACCCCCCTATCTGCATTCTCATCCACAAATTCAATCACAGAGGTGCTGCCCCCTCCAACCCCCCCATCCTGTAAAATTAATTTCACCCTAAACTACAAACTCAAAGAGGACCTGCGCTTGTGGGGACATCAAGTGACCGGTGGAGGGTACTGGTCAGTGGTCGCATGGTGTCAGACGGCTGATTGTTACACTGGAGTGAAGACCAACACTAAACCCTGGATAGAGGGGCTCAGTGAAGGAGGTGTTGAACCTGTGCAGGAGGGTCATTGTGTGTGAGACGCTATAAAATGACAGAGAGCCAGAAGGCCAGTCCAGATACACACCTATTATGGGGCTGGAGGGGGCGCTGATTACAGTCCACTGGTTATTGTGAAACACAGAGCACTGGGAAACAGACCTCTGCAAACTCCAGGACTTGTCGTTGTATCCAAGACGGCACTCATCGTCCCCTCCTTTCCTGCTCAGTCCTTTGTATGCAACTCCAATCTTCATGAAGAGTCCAGTGCCCTCCACCTCCCAGTAACAGCGAGTCCCAGTCAGAGCCTCTCTGCACAGAACTTGGCACCAGTAGTCAAATCTGTCAGGATGATCAGGATATTTGGCTTTTGTCCCCTCATATGTCACCTTCTTGTTCCCTTCAGACAGACGTAGGTCTCTGTGTGCCGTGTTGATGTCCAGTGTGAGGGGACAGAAGTCTGAAAGGAGAGAAAAAAAAACGAGTGAGGAAATCGGGGAGTGTGTAATGGGACTGGGGGTGGAGCACAACACAGGCAATTAACAAGAACCAATCAGGAGCTGCCCTGACGAGACTCATCTGATTGGACAGAATTTGTGGAGATTTCAAATAAAATTCTGGAATCACAATAAATTTGAATCCCTTTTATTCTCCAGTACTTCATGTGCAGGACTCTGACTTGGTAGATTTGGAGCTCCTTATAACGGAACACAACATCACAGACAAATAACAGAAAGAGCTGAAGTGAAAAAGACAAACTTCAAACCAAGTGGTAGAATAATCCAATTATAAAAGAGATGTGCTGATAGTGATGTGCTAGTGATAGTGTGAGTGTGGAGTGTGTAGTGTGTAGTGTGTATTCCCGTGTCACACACACATGTCCTTACACTGTACACACACACACCTTCACACAGTCTCTGACAGAACACATGAATACACACAGAAGACGGCTAAGTCACTGCTGCGAGAGGCTGTCGCTCTGGCAAAGAAACTCTGGAGGTGTCTGTTAGTTTGAGTTTGAATTGATTGAAGCGTTTGGGAGTTTGTGTGAAGAAGTGATGAGCTGCTGAGATGAGTCTGTGGTGGTCCTTATGACACGGTTAGTGACACGAGATGTCTACAGGTCTGCACAGATGAAGAGCACAGCAGACCTCACCACACGCTCTCATTTATTTATGGAGTGTGACGTTGGTGAGCCAAACCAGACACTAATGGAGAATGTGATTACACTTTTAATTACAGCTTTGTGAAACTGAACGAGGATTGACTGTGAAATATTTAATTTCTTTATCTGGCATAAGAAGTCCAATCACCGCTGTGCCTTCTTAGTGATGTGGTGGTGTTCATGTCCCAGCTGAGTGTGTCTGTGATTATTGTACTCTGAACTTTGAAGGAGTCCACCATATTGACTGCTGAATCATTCATTTCTAGTGTCAGAGGTTGTGACTGCTGTTTGTGAAAGTCAATGGCCATTTCCACTGTCTCGGTTGTCTTGAGCAGAAGGGTGTTGAAGCTCACCAGGACACAAGACAAGACCCCTCTTTTCTAGATGGTGTTTCATTGGCGTTAGTAATTAGACCAATAATGGTGGTGTCATCAGTAAACTTAAGGATCAGTGGACCTGCAGTCAATGGGGAGCGAGCAGCCTGCACAGATTTGATTGTCAGGGCTGGCTGTCTTTTTACACTTCTGTGTTGTAAACAACTTCCTGACGTCATCGTTTTCCTTCATAGAAAAGGGAGAAGAGGGGAGAGAAGCTTTGTGAAGAAGTGGCTGCTGATAAAATCACCTCAAAGCTAAAGGAGCCGAGAGGATGAAAGGACTCAGCAGCTTGTTGGTCAAATCTGCCACAGAACTTGTGAAGTTTGTCATGGAGGGATGAGGAGTCTGAGTGAACATTGGGAGATGACTTTTAGGAATTAGTAACAGACTGAAGGCCTCTCCACACAGAGGAGTGACTGTCTGCTCCACACTGAGGCTCCAGTTTATTTCTGTGTTTCCATTCAGCGTATCACACTGCGTTGTTTAGCCGATTCCTGGCCTGTCTCTAGGTGGCCATATCACCAGTTTTAGGGGCTTTTTCTTTCACCTGACGGAGATTCCTTACATCTTGGTGAGCCACTGCTTTCCATTGTTATAAATCACAATAGATTTGCTGGAAATGCAGACCTCTTCACAGAAGCTGATATGAGATGTCACCGTGTCATTCAGCTCATGAATGTTTAAAAATGTCCCAATCTGTCCAGTCCAGACAGTCTTGTAATGCTTCACTTGACTCATCAGTCTATCAACTAATCGATTTCTTTACTGGTTTAACTGGTTTTAACCTTTGTTAATAAGTGTTTAGTAACTGTAGCATAACGTGGTCAGAATTACCCAGCGGCGTGCGAGGTAAAGCCCGGTATGCGTCCTTCATGGCGCAGTAGCAGTCATCCAAAGTCTTCCTGTCCTTGGTGGGCCATTTAACAAGATGTTTGTATCTGGGAAGGTCGATGGTGAGGTTTGTCTTATTAAAGTCACCATCACTGTAATCGGGGAGTTTCCAAGACTGCTCTCCAAGCCAGCGATGTAATCTGCCAACTTCTCACTCCCCACTTGGCCCACTCTTCTTGAGCTTTGATGGACTTATTGTCCCAAATGTAACTTCCAGCTCTCCCATGGTTGTTGACTTTGATTCATTTTAGGGCGCATAGATGACCACTTCAGCAGATTTCAATGCGATTTCCACCATATTTGGGCGGTCTTACTTCTGGAGGATCCACGATCTGTACATCAAACAGAGCTTTGTGACGTTTGCTCCAGAATGTCTTGATGATCTTCTCATTTTGTGCCCTGCACAGATTCAGAACAGCAGCCCCCTAACATTAATGAGCCTCCTCCATATTTTGTGTTTTTTCCTTGAACACTCGTTTTGTTTTCTGAGGATTCAGAACTGCTGTGACTTGCTATAAAGCACTGTAAAGTCAGTTATTGATTGTATTTTTTATCTGTCTCTAAGAAGTGAGGTCTTTGACCATGGAGCCCACTTTTATTCTGTAAGTGATTAATGGGGCTTCTTGAAGCTGTTTTACTTTGATCTTGGAGGTCAGATGTCCTGATGTTTGCCTTAGTTCTTTCTCCACCACTGAAGCTGTCATTCTGTTCACTTGGGGGTCCATTTACCATCTGCAGCGGCATACAGTCTGTTAGGCTATAGTCCAATGGACCTTAAACTTCTTGATGTTAGTTACAGAGGCCACAGAAAAATGAAGCTCTATGGAGATGGCCTTGTAGCCTTTACCTTGACCATGCTGGGCTGTGACCTTCTTCATTTCCTCCTCTTCTCTTATCCATGTCCAGTGTGATGCACACAATGACTCAGCCAAGCTTTGTGAGGGCTGAGTGACTGAAGACCCCTGTGATTCTCATAGTGGACTGATTCTTATTCAGTGCTGTCTTTTAACATCTAATGGCTTCCACAAATTTTTAATGCCATCTTCATTTGATTTAATTCCTACAACGTATTAAGTCATGAATAAATTAAAGTTTCTGCTCTATGGAGAAACAAATAGAGGATGTTGAATACTTTGTCAGCTTTAACCTGTTTCACATAAATTTGATTCTTTTTTACTTTCTCGTATACAAAGTATAGAGAAAGTATAGTAATTATGAAATAATTCAACCATGAGATTTTAGACCTTCCTGAGTCCAAAAAGACCATTTTTTAGAATTATGGCAGTGTGTGTGCAAACACGATATCTCAAAAACGCAACGAGATTGATAGATGAGATGGGCAAAATCCATCAATTGCAAGTGGTACTTTACTGAACAAATACTTGATTTTTTTTTATTCATGCAGCTGCAAAGTCCTATTTATTGAACATTACTTTTATAGTAACTGTTCAATATATTATTAATTTGATTTAATTTGTTTCTGATAGTATTTTATTGTACATAATTTAAAAATATAATTATTGTCTTGTGGTTTATTCTTCAAATATCCATTCTCATATCAGAGTATATGAGAAAGTCTATGGGAGACGACTCTTGATTTTTTTTAATCCATTGCTTGTCAATGCATCCATATATCCATATACTGTTTATGTATATGTTCATGGTGGTTGACATTGTGTTTTTAATGTGAAGCACACTAAGCTGCTTTCATTTAGTGCCATAGATTATTAATTATTATTATTATAATAATATATAAGTGAATGACTGAAGTAGAAAAGCATCGGAAAGGTGACACAGGAATACAGAAAGAGGAAACAGCAGGAAGTGCAAAGAAGAAAAATAAGACAATAAAAAAGGGTCAAATTAGAGGAGGATATGGCATATCTGGCAGGATTTCTTTTTATTTCCCATAAGTCCATTTGAAACTTCAAAGAGTCAAGTGTAACAGACTGCTTTGGTGATTCCCTGTCCTGAATCTCAAAATCCCATAATGCACCAGTCACAGGACCCCCGTCACTTTCAGCTCATCAGTCACACCACACTCACATAATGCTTTCTGCTGGCTACACTTTCATGTCATAAGCCAGGCCTGAGATATTAACAGTGAAATGACGATAAATTCAATGAATTGACAGACTCACATTGTAAAAACTCCTCTCTGCTCTGAGGTTGAGGAGACTGTAGGCTGAAGATTGGAGCTTCACGACCTGAAAATACAAAGAAAAGAGAAGAATGGAAAATGTTAAGATTAGGGCAGTCAGTAAATGAACATTTTTAATTGTGTTTATTTAAACTTTATTTTCAAGATTAATCACGATTAATCTCACATTACGGTGCATACAGTATTTCACAAGGTTTAGTGGTATCACTTTAGATTAAGTGGCCATAATTACGTTTTATTTTACCATGTAATCACCTGTATAATTACAGAGTAACTAGGTGTTATTACCTCCTGCTTACTGTGTAATGCTGTGGTTAAGTACTTAACAGTAAGTGCTATTCCACAATTTATGTGCATACACCCTTCAGAAAAAACTGTGGAACAACAATTACAATTTAGTACCTAATTATATTGTTACACTGTATTACACAGTAAGTAGAAATTAATAACACCTAGTTACTCTGTAATTATACAGGTAAATTCAATGGTACATACAGCATACGGACACTTAATCTAAAGTGATTCTGGTTTATTATTATATCCTATAAACCACATCATCAGATCAGGTATAAATATAATAATGGCAGTATTATGATATACTGGAAATAATTCTCAGAGGATATCAGAAATTCCATTTATTGCTAAAATTATGGCAAACAATCAACAGTATTTTGAACATGTCTGTAACATTGCTCAAACCCATTGTCATCATTATTTAACCTTCTAAACCAGTTGCTAAGGCACACAAGTTTGTTCACATTTTCAAATTCCACAGTAGATCTCTTTTTGCGCACAATATGAAAAAGAAAAAAGGCAGCTGCACAATGCAGCATCGAACAGGAGCATCAAACAATGATTTTGAAATGAAATAATAAACCACCCGAGTCACAACATCCTAATTCTATTGTCAGATTGTAATCCAATAGTTTTGATTTTTGTATTTATTAATATTTTGTTTATATTTTATTAAATAAATAAAATTACTTAGCACAACATTGAATTGCTTCTGTGATTACTCGTCATATTCATTTTGAATGCTTACAGTTGCAGGAGCTCTAGAATGAATGTCTAGTAAAAGAAGGCCCTTTGTTATCGAGGCAACTGTTGTTACATTACAGCTTTAGGCACAACAGCGTTCTCAGCCTTTTAATGTATGGTTTGAAGAAGTGATCACTTACATAAAATAACCCTAAAAGCAGCAATTCAAATTGAGGAAATAAAAATCTCAGGATCTGATCTTGCAAATAATCACAGGTGTCTACTCCATTGTTACATTAATGACTTAATCTCTCATGAATTGAGAAGGAAATTCTCCTGACTGTGACTTGTATGGAATAAAACATTTGTATACAGTATATAAGGTAAAGTTCAGTTCAGGACATTACAGCAGACTGCGTGATATGAGATGAGATGACAGCAGCAGAGCAGATCAGTACAGTTCAGACGATAAAGAAGTGACCAGAGAAGGGACAGGACGGTACATTCTAGCATCTCACGATAACTTTGTGTTAGTCTAATGGATCAAGGCTTTTAAATTAAGCTCAAGTGTTAACACATTAATGCTGACATTCCTATTTAAGATGTAATAATGTTAAATTCTTAAAACACTAATTATAAATGTAATGGAGTTAAAATAAAGCAACAAAACATGCAGATCAAGTCTGCACACAGAGCCCACCGATGTGTGGATGATGCAGTGAGTTTTATTTACTAACATTTTGATGAGCCACAGACACATGTGAGAGTCTTCTCTGTGGACTTGACCTCTGCTTTAGATACCAACATCTCAGAGCTCCATGATAAGAAACTGACTGAGTTCAGCTTGCCCAGTCTAATCCACCATTGGATCTCAGACTTTCTTCCAGGTAGTAAACAGTGCCGGTGCAGTTGGGCGCACACATGTCTGACCTGTTAACCCTCGTCAGCTCACTTTCTGTTTTCCTCTCCTGTGTTGTCAGTTGCCCACGGCTCAGCAGTTCTGTTTATGGACAGACATTGTTAGGTTCAATTTATGTTGATTAGTGGAGAACTGCTTTAGCTTACAGATTTGTTTAAACACACAGTATCATGATATGTAGACATTATATAGTTTATAATTTGTAAAGTCTGTTAATGTGTTTCACCTGTGAACTTGTTACGTGCACTCAGTGGAGTGTTGAGGTGGTCCTGAAGTGGTCAGGGTTCTAATGCACTCCTCTAATTTGCTTATCTTTTTTACCAAACAAGAAACACAAAGAAAGAGGAATGTAAGGACTGGCATGTCCGGTGCAAAGAGGTTCATAAATGTACAACATGCTCAAAACAGATAGACATTGTACCATTAACACTGTTTAAAAAACTGGTGTTTCACTACGCTAATAATATTTACATTTTAAAATATTTACATGAAACATTCAGTTACTCTGTTTAAAATAACAGCGTGATATCACACAGCTAGTTACAGTAAGGGACATTAGAAAAAATTCTTAACAGTAAAGGCTTAGGGCCGGTTTATACTTCACGCTCAGAACAAGTACGCGCCCGCATCATGGCTGCCACGCGTTCCCAGCTTACATTTCACGTGTCCTCTGAGCAGGTCCTCAGAAATTAACGCGACATGTGCACGAGTTGCAGTGCCAGCAAAAAGTCGGGGGGCGCAGTGTGCTAAAAGATAGGAACGTGACGTCAGAGTGTCTGTTTACTATCTACATGTGACAGAAAGTCTCTATGCAGAGTCTACGGGGATCGATGTGCGCACTTTGCTGTTTGATGAATGCTTCGATGTGGTGAAGCAAAATGCCGACATACAGATGCATTCATGGTGATTTTATATTCAAGAGTCACATATTACCGATCGTAATGACACGATACATTTTAAAAGTCTCACATACCATCTTTTGTGCTGTCTTTTTTTTTTTTGCAACTTAACAGCAACATAATGTATAGCGCTGTATTTGAGCCACTGAGAAAAAAATAAAGGACACGGTGAAAACGTTTATTTTGTGATTAAAGTGGAAACTTCTGCTTTAATCTCGAAATGTCCACTTTAACCTCATAGTTTACTTTATCATTAAAGCAGACCATCATAAACGTCATCCCAGTTTTTAATCGCTACAAGCTTCTTGGACCTGACAGCAGTGGCAAGCAGCAATAGATCACCACACAGAACAAATTAAATGTATGATATTCCAACTCTCTGCACATTTAGAATCTTTAGATTTATACTTGATACCACTTTCATGATGAAATGCATTAAAGTGTGTATGTTACATTTTATATATAATTTCGTTTAAATAATGAATACTGTTAATAATTACACACATGGGGGTGTCACGGTGGTGGAGCAATAGCACTGCTGTCTCGCAGGAAGTTATGTTGCTGGTATTTCCTGCTAGTATTTCCTGCTTGTGCTCTGGTTTCCTTCCAAAGATATGCAGATTTAGTGATTTGATGCCGCTAAAATGACGCTAGTGTATGTGTGTGCTTGTATTCACCTTGCGATGAGCTGAGGTCTCATCCAGGGACTGTTTCTCACTCGTGCCCAACGCTTGCTGAAATGGACACATCCCTGGATTGATGGATTTAATCAATAAACATAATTTTCAGAGATATTGCGGTAAGGTGTCATCAGAATTTAATGAGTGTTCTAGGCAATTCACAACACAGAGAAGCCGAACATGTTCTCACTGTGATAATATCTTGCACTGCCACCTGGTGGATTCCT
Organism: Polypterus senegalus; assembly: GCF_016835505.1. Taxonomy (NCBI): domain Eukaryota; kingdom Metazoa; phylum Chordata; class Cladistia; order Polypteriformes; family Polypteridae; genus Polypterus; species Polypterus senegalus. Next base: position 244,720,810 of record NC_053157.1, on the reverse strand, counting down.
CCAGATTTACGTTAAGTACACGCGCAAGTATAAAAACTACAACGCTTGCGTAGCGTAGAAATAAATTTAAAAGAGCAGGCCTTCTTCATGCAACTCAGTGTTCCTTTTATTTTCACTCTGGTCCTCCTAATGGACTTTAACAAAACATGAACACTCACAGTACCTGGTGGAGTCCTTGTCAGGATGTCCTGCTGGCTGATCTTCTCCAGACTCTTTTTCAGACCTGACAGCTCCTTTAGCAGGTCCTCAGAAGAAAACTCAACTGTGACAGTAAAGCTGAGCGAGTCTCCATCAGCAGGAAGGACAGAGCAAGTTGAGAAAGTCTGCAGTAGGAGAGAAGAGGGAACAAGGAGAAATAAAAAGTAACATTAATAAGATGGACCTCCTCTTAACTAAACATCAGTGTGGTGGACAATCATCCTGGGTTTAGATGGAGAGAATACTTATCATACATTCATTGGTTATTTATAATGTTTCACATGATTGATCCAAAAAATGTCATCGGCCTTGATTTTCAAAAAACTTTTAGAACAGAAGTCTAAGAGGTGAATCATCAGACTGTAGATAAGTGAACTGATAGATAGATAGATAGATAGATAGATAGATAGATAGATAGATAGATAGATAGATAGATAGATAGATGAATGGCGATAGATAGATAGATAGATAGATAGATAGATAGATAGATAGATAGATAGATAGATAGATAGATAGATAGATAGATAGATACTTTATTAATCCCAAGGGGAAATTCACATAATCCCGCAGCAGTATACTGATACAAAAAAAACAATGTTAAATTAAATAGTAATAAAAATGAAAAAAATGAAAAAAAAATAAAATAAATAAAATAAAAAAATTAAATAAAAAAAAAAAATAAAAAATAACTTTGAGTAATGTTAGCATTTACACTCCCGGGTGGAATTGAAGAGTTGCATAGTGTAGGGGAGGAACGATCTCCTCAGTCTGTCAGTGGAGTAAGACAGTGACAAAAACTTAGCGGGCAATGGACAAGCAGGGGCAAAATTGACTTAACAGACAAAACAAGGAAATGGGCTCTTTAATGGAGAGACAGAGATAGAGAAGAGATAGAGTGGACGCTAGGGGTCACTGTTGCCCCTTTAAACCCAACAGACCAATGCTCAGGACACCAGGTAAAAGCCCCAAGAAGTATTTTTAATAGTTTTCTTCTTGCACAGTGCTCCCTAAGCACAACAGTCACCATAACACAATCAAATAACACAATAATTACAATTCACACCTCCTCCACACCTCCAAGCAAGCTTTGTCCACCTCCACTCGACTTTGGCTTGCTTGCTTGCTGGGTTCACATCAGTCCTCTAAATAGTGCCCAACCCGAAAGTGCTTCTCTCCTTTCGTCCACGTGACTTGCCAGCACTTCCAGGCCAAATGAAGAACCTGAATTTTCTTTACCCCGGAAGTATTTCTGGATGTCTATCCTCGTGACTCACTAGTACTTACAAGCTATGAGGAAAGCAAAACTCCCCAGGTCCTCCTGCAGCATCTTCTGGTGCCACCCACAGTACCCAGCAGGTCTGTGAAGCTGAACTCCAAGTCCCATAGTGCCCTGTGGGAATCCAGGGCACTGCTATGCTGCAGGGAAGTCCCCATGTAGCGTCATGGAGGAGGCAGTGTCTAAAAGTAGTTGCCTTCCCCCATCCTTCCCTTCTAGGGGCACCCGCATGGGTTGAGCTGCTGGCCGTCCCTTATAATAGATACATAGATAGATGGTATATTTGTCACAAGAAGGAACTTTGTCAATTAAATTAAATCCAAAGATAGACACACACAATCTTCAGTATAATTTTACCTTAGAAGGTCTGCCACTAGAAAGTGTGTGACTTGTCAGAAAGACTTGGGAGCCTTTTGTCATCACAGTTCTGTAAACTGCCCTGTAGAACACACTTGTGGGAACACATCAGGAATATTGTGTGTTAAAGAAATGACAAAACAGCACAAAATAAAGATGAGAAGAAGAAGAGAGACCAGACTGGACTGTGGGATTTGAGCTGTGAGGAAATGCTGAAGGATTTGAATGTGATCAGTTAAAGGACAAAGACATGAGGAGGTGACATGACAGGAGTGTTTAAAGATATGAAGGAGTTGGTGTCTTTTTTTACTAGGTGATGTCATTTAAAGTGATTCATACAAAGAATACATTTCATATAAATTTTCTTCCGCAAAAAAACAACTGTAGATTTACCTCCCTATCTTGTACATGAAGGCAGGAACTTTCAGAGTTTTGCATAAACTATTGAAATATTAGGCAAATATGAAATTGCACTGAGTGGTCAGGTCTTGCCATTTATAAAAACTCCTCAGATCTCTTGATTTTGAAGTTTCACAGGTCACACACACCCCAGTCTGATCAGACTCCCTGTGAAGTGTCGCTCTCACCTGTAGGAAGTGGAGATGGTCCTTGGTCTCTGAAAGTTCCTTCAGCTCATCTTCTCTCCTCTTCAGCTCCTCAATCTCCTTCTCCAGTTGCTCCACGACTCCTTCAGCCTTCTCCATTTCTCTCTTTTCTTGTTCTCTGATCCTCTCTTTCAATTTCTTGTGGGCTTCCTCAATGCAGTGAATCAGATCAGTGAAGCTCTTCTCGTGTTCCCTCATCACTCTTTCCACAGAAAGCTGTTGGATAGGAGAAAAATATTGAATTGAGTCACCTATTTAAAAATAAAAGTCACAAGACACTTTTGTTAGTATTTTGATGTTGTAGAGGAGAGTTTGAATTAGGAGAAGGGTGGCAGGAGTATTCCCTGCTTAGTATTCCCCTGGTACTCTGGGTAGCAACATCTTCTTAAGGCACTTGTAGGTCTGTATGGGATATACAGTCTTAATAAGCGGCTCTGTAGGATCTATGGGAGCCATTGGCACAAGCTGCTAGGGGGTAGCACTACTGTCCTGTGAGGACCCTGCTAGTGTTACACAGGGTGATCTTTAAAAAGAGCCTCTCCTGGTCAATCTGGGTTTGAGAGTGGATCAGGACAATGTTAACCTGGAGTGGAGAATGAGAGGATGGGAGAAGAAGAAAAAGAATGGCTATTGTTGAGAAAAGCTGGTCTGTTGTGAGGTAATTGTGTAAAAATAAAAATATATATAGTGCAACTGTGAAAAGACTAAAACTGTCAAGTTTAACTTCATTAGGGAAAATTTTGAGCAGACTAAAGAGAATAAACTGGGATAAGCTTTTAAGTGTGGAGACAGTCAACGAGCAGTGGAACAGGTTTAAAAATATTTTACATGTAATGCAAGACAGATACAGACCTAAATTTGTAATTCATAGGAAATGTAACAAAACTCCACAGTGAGTTAATAAAGAGTTAAAAAAAGCAGCTACAAAGAAAAAAAAGGACGAATAAGGAGTAGAAGACTAAAATATCCAAAGAGAACTGTAAGGCGTATGAGAACATGAGGGCAACCAGTAAGAAGGATATTAGGGAGGCTAAAAGGCATTTAAAGAGGAAAAAAGCAGATAAGGCAAAAGATGACCCTAAGAGATTCTTTCAATATTTGAGAAGTAAAAGATCAGACAAAGAGGAGGTGAAGTGCATCAGGCATAGTAAAGGGGAACTAAAAAACACAGACAGTGAACATACTTGGGAATTACGAAGGACTGGAAAATAGCAAATATTATCTTATTATATAAAGAGGGTTACCAGGCAAATCCAACCAACGATAGGCCAGTAAGCTGAATGTGCATCACAAGAAAATTAGTGGAAGGAATTATTAAGAATACGATTGAGCAACACATGGCAAGAACACTCAGCCTGGACTCAGAAGAGGGAGGTTGTGTTTTACTAACATGCTGGAATTCTATGAGGAAGCAAAAAAGGCTACGATCAAAGTGGAGCAGATGATATTAATTTGGACTTTCAGAAAGCACAAAAAGTGCCACATGAGAAGTTGGGCATCAAAATCAAAGATGTGGCAGTTCAGAGAGATGTTTCTAGATGGGTGCCGAATTGGCTCAGACACCGGAAGCAGAGGGTGATGGTGTGATGAACCTCATCAGAACTGGCCGATGTTAAGAGTGGAGACCAGCTGGGATCAGTGCTATGGCCACTGCAATTTTTACTATATATAAATGATTTGGATATGAATTTCAGTAACAAGCTGATTAAGTTTGCAGATGATACCAAAAGAGGTGGATTAACAGATAGTCTGGAATATACAGAGGGAATTGGACAGAATAGAGGGTTGAGCAGATTTGTGGTATAAGGATGCAAATTTAGGGTATGAGGTGCACACTGTCCAGGATCATCAACCCCAAAGCTGGAGGTGTTCAGCTGTTTTCAGGACCTATCAGAGCTGCACAGTGACTCTGATATCTTTGAGACAGTAGACAGTAATGAAGAGCTCTAAAAGTAGTCATAGTCAGGGATTCAGGTATTTTGGAAATTGAGATGAAGTTTTGCTTCAGATACAGAGAGTCTCACATGCTGTGTTGCCTTCTGGGTCACTGGTAGAAAACTTCTATGGATGGCTACCAGAGCAGTGGATAACCCAGGTGTCATCATCAAGCTTGTCCAGGTGTCACGGAATAATCAAAATAGGTGGGACAGACTGCCAGTTCTGCAGTACAGATTTAAGAGTTGAGTGTAATGCTGAGGAGCAGAACTGACAATTGGTCATCTCAGGACGTCTACCTGCTCCACACCAGTCCATGTGAGATTAGGAAGATTAGATGGCTTAATACACATGTAAAATGTTTGTGTGGGAAGAAGTTGGGATGGGTTATATTTTAACTGGAAGGGCAATAATGTAAGCTTAATATGTGTCACAAATAAATTAATGATAGCAATTATCAGGAAAAGAATGAACAACACAGATCTAGGTGAGGAGTGCCAATGAGCAGTCAGTGTGGGTTTAGATGGAGGACTTCATGTTTCACTAATGTGCTGGAATTCTATAATAAAACTAGAAAAGCGTAAACCAGTATGGAGGTCAGTCTGACAGAAGTGCTCACGTTCAGTCACTTGTTCTTCCTTGACTGTCACTTCTGTGTCACTTCTGTGGCTTAACAAAGTCTTCTGTAAAAGTGCACAACATTAATATTCTAATAACCAATCTTAATGCACGTAAAAAATGTAGGCATTGCGGGATAAACACCAATAATTTAATTTCAATTGCTACTTTAGATGAACAATGCATTAAAACTATAAAAACAGATTATAGATTACATAAAAAATACACACAGAGCGGCGCTAATAAAAATAATTCTGTTCCAAATATCAATAACGCACATAGTATTCATCTCTGTCCCTCTGAAACATTAAATATGGCACTATTGAATGTTAGAGCTTTAACTAACAAGACTTTTTTATCAATGATCTTATTAGTGATAGAAAAATTGATTTTATTGAACTAAGTAAAATTTGGCTTAGCTCAGACATGCGTGGCTGTGAATCTGCTCCTCCGGATTACAGTTTTATTCATGCAGACCGCCAGGGAAAAAAGGGGGGCGGCTTGGCAAACATTTATTCGTGCCGGTTAAAGTGTAAAGATGTCAGTTTTGAAAAATTCTAATCCTTTGAGTATCTCACCGTTGTTATTCATAGAGACTCTCACGTTCTAGTATTATCCGTGTATAGACCTCCTAAATTTAACGTGTCTTTCTCTGAAGAATTTTCAGACTTAATGTCAATTTTAATCATGAACTATGACACACTCTTAATAGTCGGCGACTTTAACTTTCATATCGATAATCAGTGTGACCAAAAGAAAAGGAATTCATGAACCTCCTGGACTCTTTTCATTTGAGACAGCTCGTTAATCAGCCTACACATAAAGCAGGTCATACGTTAGACTTAGTGATTACTAAAGGACTAAAATTTGAAGTAAAGCAGGTCATTGATATTGGTCTATCAGACCATTTTCTTCTACTATTTAATATAGAAATAATGATAGAAAACACTCAAAAAATGGAAAACATTGTTTTGACTCATCAGCAGCTTTAAAACTTACAAACATTCTAACAATCAGTCCGTTTTTAGTGCTAATTATATAATAATATGATTAAATAGTAAGGTGGAAAAATTTAATTCAAAAGTGAGAGCTGCTGTTGGCATAGTTGAACATGAAAAGATAGTTAAAAAATCTTCTAGCATTGTTACACCATGGAAGAACCAAAGAGTGTCTGATTTAAAGAGAACATGTCGTAGAGCTGAGCATAAATGGAGGAAGACTAAACTAACTATCCACCATGAAATATTAAAAGTCAAAATAACAGAATACAATAACACTGCTATTTCTCTAAGATTATAAATAAAATGCTAGTAAATGCCTCCAAAATACTTCCAGTGAAACCTGTGAGAACATTGCTGTATTTTTCAATCAAAAAATGAATATTAGAGATAACATAGTATATCTCCCCAACACTGCGGATCCTCCTAAGCCCCAGTAGTCTGTTATAAACAAATTAAATTCTTTCACCAGGATAGATTTACCTGATTTATATAAAATAATCTCTCAACTGAAACCCTCCACCTGCGTCCTCGACCCAATACCAACAAGGTTTTTCAAGGAAGTATCAAGCGTGCTAATTGAGAATATTCTTGACATAGTAAACGTCATTAGATATGGGGGTCTTCCCAGACTGTCTTAAGACTGCTGTAGTTAAACCCCTACTTAAGAAACATAATCTTGACCCCTCTGCTTTTGAAAATTTTAGACCCATCTCTAACCTGCCCTTCTTAAGTAAAATTCTAGAGAAGGCAGTCATTATGCAGTTAAATGACCACCTCAATAAACCTGCTATTCTTGATAAATTTCAGTCAGAACAAATCACAGCACAGAAACTTTTAAACAAATAAGCTTGCGGGTAAATGCAGACAGAGGCCATTTATCTGTTCTCATCCTCAGATCTGAGTGCTGCATTTGACACCATTGATCACAACGTTCATAGAAATCGCCTTAGTCAATGGGTGGGCCTCTCTGGCAGGGTCCTAAATTGGTTTGAATCCTACCTGGCAGGGAGAAAATTCTTTGTTAGTTGTGGTAATTACAACTCAAAGACACATGATATCCGATATGGTGTTCCACAAGGCTCTATCCTGGGTCCGCTGCTCTTCTCAATCTACATGCTTCCGTTAGGTCAGATTATCTCAGGGCACAACGTGAGCTACCACAGCTATGCTGATGACACACAGCTGTACTTATCAATAGCACCTGATGTCTCCAACTCTCTCGATTCACTAACACAATTCTTACCTTGTATTTCTGAATGGATGAATAGTAATTTTCTCAAGTTAAATAAAGAGAAAAGCGAAATTTTTCTGATTGGCAATAATGGATTCAATTAGGTTATCAGAAATAAACTTGATGCATTAGGATTAAAAGTCAAAACGGAAGTAAAAAACTTAGGGGTAACCATTGACTGTAACCTGAATTTTAAATCGCATATTCATCAGACCACTAGGACAGCATTTTTTCACTTAAGAAACATAGCAAAAGTTAGACCTCTTATATCACTGAAAGATGCTGAGAAATTAGTTCACGCTTTTGTTTTCAGTCAACTAGATTACTGTAACGCACTCCTCTCAGGACTACCCAAAAAAGACATAAATCGTTTGCAACGAGTGCAGAATGCAGCTGCTAGAATCCTAACTAGGAAAAGAAAATCTGAACACATTTCTCCAGTTTTGATGTCACTACACTGGTTACCTGTGTCATTCAGGATTGACTTTAAAATTCTGCTTATGGTTTATAAAGCCTTAAATAATCTCGCTCCATCTTATATATCGGAATGTCTGACACCTTATATTCCAAATCGTAACCTTAGATCTTCAAATGAGTGTCTGCTTAGAATTCCAAGAGGAAAACGTAAAAGAAGTGGTGAGGCGGCCTTCTGCTGTTATGCACCTAAAATCTGGAATAGCCTGCCAATAGGAATTCGCCAGGCTGATACGGTGGAGCACTTTAAAACACTGCTGAAAACACATTACTTTAACATGGCCTTTTATAACTTCATTTTAATCTCATTTAACTTAATACTGATACTCTGTATGTTCAACTCATTATAATAACTATTCATGGTGGCTCTAAAATCTGTACTGACCCCTACTCTCTTTTCTGTTTCCTTTTCCGCTTTGCGGCCACTACCATCTACTCAAAGCACCGTGATGCTCCAACAATGATGGATGGATTAAAAGGCAGAAGTCTCTATGACCATCAACATCAAGCCCTTCCGTGAGAACCCTAACTACAAAGAGGACTATTTCATTTATGTTAGGTAGAATGCCCAGAGGGACTGGGCAGTCCGTGGTCCTGGAATCCCTGCAGATTTTATTTTATTTATTTTGTTTTTTCTGTCCTCCCTGGCCATTGGACCTTACTCCTTATTCTATGTTAATGTTGATTTATTTTGTTTTATAATTGTGTCTTTCTTTTTCTATTCTTGTCACTTTTATTTTTTCTTTTCTTCATTATGTAAAGCACTTTGGACTACATTTTTGTACGAAAATGTGCTATATAAATAAATGTTGTTGTTGTTCACTTATGGAGTCCAATAAAGCTGCAACATATCAGAATGAACTGAGAAAGTCCATTAGGGAATGTTGTGTCGACTGATCCAACTCAGAACATCAGTGCCAACGTTCATCATGAGTTATTGTTAGGGGGAGTGAAGTCACCTTGAAGTTGAGGAATGAGAAACCTGAGGACATTAGGGTCTTGTGGTGTGAATTCCTAATAACTATAGCATGAAATGCTGTCAGCAGTGAAACACCATCAAGGACACAATAAACCATCTTCTCTCCTTCTCCATCTCCCTGTCCTCACACGTCATTACCACAAATTCCCACAGTTCTTTTAGTTTTTATCCTCTCTTTGATATGAAGTGTTATCTTAATTCCACTCACCTTCATCTCCTCCACTGTCCTCGTTGTCTCCTTCAGTTTCTTCTCTTTCTCTTCAAGTCTCCTCCTAATTTCACTCAGTGTCGCCCCCAGCTGTTTCTGTTTGGACACACAAGAGGACACATGGTGGTCTTATCAGAATTCTCTTCCACTTTCTCAGCTTGTGGTGTCATTTTGAGTGATTAAATTTGTACAACACATTTGTTTCACATTCCATGACACAACTTACTGTTTCTGTCACACTTGTCTTCATTTTGACACAGTAGGTGACACTCAGAGATTTAATTAAACAAATATGAATATCACACAAACATTCAAATAAAGGTTTAATTTAACACTTCAAATTCAAGATGGAGTTTGGGCTTGAAGAGAGCTACAAATAAAGGAGACAGTCTGAAGGCTCACTGGTGTACGAGTCAGTCCTTTGAGATTGAGAGGACATCACATTGACAACCAGGATATCAGAGCTTCACACATAAAAACTGAAGAAACCTGCAAACCCAGGAGACCTCGGATGGCAAAGGACTGCAATTGTAGGACCAACAAGGCCATGTGGAGTTGAGACTTGTGAGAACTTTGTCAAGTGTTTGGTCATTTTATGGAGTCAAGTGAGATAACTGAGGCCGAGAAGACACAAGTGAGTCTGAGGAGTTCAGTAAAAAGTAAAATCTGAAGAGGAGTTTAATGAGCTCAGAGAAATCTGACAAGAAATCAAAGGAGTCATTAATAGAAATACTTAAAGAAAACATTATAACTGAAGATCTGAGAAATAAATAGTAACACAAGTGAAAGTTAACTAACTTAGAGTTCAAACATGAAGAAGAGCAAACAAATCGCACACAGTGGGCTGCTTTATGGCTTGGAGGGCATGTGGCTTGGCTATTTTACAGAGAGGCGCAGATCCAGTTGTCATTGTCAACGTCACAGTAAGTGACAAAAGTAAGAGCAGGCTGGCAATTGTGTAAGAAAAGAGTGAAAATGGAGGAGAAGACACCCGGTGGTCTTATCAGAAGTGCTGTCTGTGACACAAGACACTACTGGGAGGACTGGAGAGATCAGAGATTTTAACATGAGGCTCACATTTGGTTTAAGATGGAGGGGCACAGGGCTAAGGGGCATCAGGGGGATTTTTACAGCAGATGGCAGCTGCAACCCTGGCATGGGATCCACTGATGTTTTGGGAAGGCAAACAAGGAGGTCAGTCGTGGACTTTTAACAAGGAATTTTAGAAGTCGAGGTTTACAAACTCATAATGAGAAACAGGCAGTGATATTAATAAGACTAAGGGATAAGCTAAGGTGGATATTAATCAATAAAGTAAAAAAATATACTAATACAAAAAACAAATATAGAATCAAACTAGAGAACTGGAAACCAAAAACATAAGACTAATAAATTAAAAGATTATAATAATAAGAGTAAGTTACAAAAGAGTGAAAACCTCAAATGAGAGTGAAAGTGAACAAAAATAACAGGAGCGCGAGTTTACGAAGTCTTAACAGTCCATGTAGTAGGCCGTAATAATAATAAAAGTGTAAAAAGTTAACTTTGAAATGCCTTGTCTACAGGGGATTAATCAAAATCAAATTAGCAGTACATTTTAAATAGGAGATCTGAATACGCGAGGTCATCAAAAAGAAAACAAATGAATGGCAGAAAATGAAACCTGACTAAGGCCAAGGAAGGCCAAGAACAGAGATTTGACAAGACAGCATTAAGGGTACAGGACTGACATTAGGAGAGGGCTACAGACCACCAAATACAGACAGGAGTGTCAAACAGGCATATCCAGCATTAAATGGCTGACGCCCCACTTACTGAACTAAGCTGCACATTCAAACCAAGCGCACATTAAGATCTCATGATTTCAGTCTTCTAAAGAGTCCAAGGATTAATAAAACAACAGAGGGAGGTCGATATTTACACTACGTCTTCTCAAAACTGTGATCTGATCGGCCTGCTCATATATAATGATGCCCCTTCACTCTCAGGCTTACGAGTCGCCACTTTAGCCTGGCATAGCTAGTAGAGCTGACTGTTAGCTATGCTTATTACATCTCTGTTTGTTAGTCATTTGTATAAAAGTGTAAATAATATAATTATCATGAACTTTTACCAATCACCCACTATTCTGTTTTTTCCTCTCATTTTGGTATTCTGCTCTTCCACTTCTCCACTGCCAAGCTGTTTAGTAGTCCATGACTGGGACACCTGAGGTATCGGGAGCCATGGAATTGAAGAGTTAAAGGACTGATTAGCCTCCCCAGCACAGACGTGTATGGCAGAAAGACCACCAGGAGGTGGAAGACCAGTAGGCTGAGGTCTTCAGACGTGTCTGACTTCTGTCAGTTCAAAATGGCCGCTGAACCTACAGAGGTTTATTTCCTCCAGATGTGCTGACAGTTGTTGTTTCTGATTTCCTCTCCTCTTTTGTTAGCTGGCCTTGTCTCGATGATGATATTAATGGAGGTGTCGTGTTCGATCCTTTCATGTTACTCAGTTGAAGTTGCTTTGATTAATGTCTAGTTAAACTAATCTTTACTTTTATGTGTGTACATGTTGTATTTTGTAAAGTTTGTCAGCTTGTCTCCAGTGAACTGAGCCTGCAGCGATGAGACAATACAAAAATACTGCAAACTGAAAAATGCCATCTATACTATAAAACCACTTAAAACTTTAAGCGCATTGTAAGAATGTTAGATCTAATCCCAAACATAATAATAATAATAATAATAATAATAATAATAATAATAATAATAATAATAATTCATTACATTTGTATAGCACTTTTTTATCAGTTACTCAAAGCTCAATATTAACTGACATGTGAGTGTAACGTGTCTCTTAGAGAGGCCTGAGGTACTCCAGACACAAGTGATCAGAACACAAAGAACCTCCGCTCAGTTTAATGAGAGCACTCAGCTCACTCGACTGTCCATGGATCACACTGTGTATCTCATCCTGGACTCTTTCATGTCTCCCACTCAGTCTCACCAGGATAGCCTCAAGCTCCCTGCTATCCTATACAAGCAAACCGAGACTCCTCAACATGAAGGAACAGATTTCTGTGACAAACTACATTTACGTATCACTTAACTCCTGTTGTTTATTTAGCTTCCATTAAACACTAAACTCCACTCACCTGTTTTCCTTCTCTTTCCATCTTCTGCTCGACCTTTTCATGACCATTATGTTCGGTCATTCCACACATCATGCAGATACAAATCTCGTCAGTTTTACAAAACATCTCCAGACTTTTCTGATGTTTCTCACAGAGTTTCCTCTTCAGATTTCTATCAGGATCAACCAGCTTGTGGTGCTTTGGGGCTGCTACTTCATAGTCAGGCTTTTCTCCTGTATGGATTCTTCTGTGTCTCTGAAGATCGCTTCTCCTTGAGAAGGACTTACCACATTCTGGACAGCAATGAGGTTTTTCTCCTGTGTGGATTCTTCTGTGGTTCTGAAGATTGCTTCTTCTTTGGAAAGATTTACCACATTCTGAACAGCAATATGTTTTTTCTCCATTGTGAATCTTCATATGCTTATTAAGATCACTTTTGTGTGTGAATTGTTCGCCACATTCCAAACATGTTTTTCCAGTATGAATTTGGATTTCTTTCCCCACTTGCTGTCCATCAGTTTTGATGGCTTCTGTCTGTGTTACTCCTGCAGCAGGGGGAGAACTGAACTGCAAAAAGGCTGCTGTCAGGTTCTCTGATCCTCTTTCTGATTTCTTCATACCTTTCTCTTTGTATTGAGGAGAGGGATGACCAAATGAAGGTGGAGAGAAGCTGACATTCTTCTGTAAATCTGAAATAACACAAACATTTTAAATATTTTTTTCCTGACATGTTTATCCAAGGCAACTTACAACATTTGAGACACAATTGGTTACATTTCTCTTTTTCTTCCAAACGGAGCACAGAGAGGTCATGTGACTTGTTCGAGGTCACATAGTGTCAATAGCTGAATCTGAACCTGCAACTTCAGGGTTTGATACCCAAATTCCTAAGCACTACTCGCCTTTTAAAATAAATGACACAGTACAAGTAAAGTGGTGGCACACTGGTTGGAGTTCTATCCTCACACTGAGATGCCATTTATGGTCTGGCCACTCCATGTGACGTCTTTACATGTTCTGCTGCTGTCTGTTCAATTTCTCCACCTTTCTCTCATATGTGAAAGACAGGCCTGATTTGATCAATCGATCACAAAGCCAATTTTCACTCCAAATGACTTGACTGATGATCAGCAAATTAGCCGACTTTAACATCTGATCTTGAATGATAAAAAACACGCAAGACAAAGTTCCAACATTACCAACATACAGAAACACGTCCTCGCCAGTGTTACAGTTTTAGTGCCTTCCTACAAGAGATAACAAATTTGCGGTTTGTAATATTTGTGCAAAGAAGTCAGTGATGGAGGATTCTCTGCTAACACTCAACAATACAAACCTCATTCAACATCTTAAAAGTCAACACAAAAGGGACTGGTGTGAAGAATGAACTTATTAAAGGCTGAGGTGACCATCAAGCTCAGTCGCCTACTCTCACTCATAAAATTAATTAACCACGCATTAGATGTTTTGACTAAAATCCCATTTATTAGCCTTTCAGTGAATGTGTAGGTAGATGGAAGGTGTAAGAGCCAATCTTAGAAAGTTAAAGTTTTGAGTGAAACTCATATTAATGTTTGCTTAATTTGAATAGAATATAAATTTCTTTCTTAGTCATAACTTATGGTATAGTCTTTTCCACCTATAAGTTAGTAAGAGATAGAACCTTCTTACTATACAGTAAGTGAAAAACAGTGTGATAATAAGCTTAGTTGTGGTAAGAACTGGTCCCAGTAAAGAGGGACTTGAAAGACCCATTTTCAAGTTAGAAATGGGATAAGCATACAGTTTTCTGACCGTGTAGAAATGGTTCTGAAACGTTAAGTAAATGGTAACGACTTGAGATGTAAAGAGATTAAGCTTAGAACTGAACTTTTCTTAACATTAATTTTTCCTTTTTTTGCTATTTTAATTTTCTTTTTTTTTTGTGTTAACTGTTTTACATTGAAACTTAACTAAATTTTTAAAAACAAAGATATTTTGTCTGTTGGAATCATTTCTGCGCGTCAGGCTTTTGTTAAATCCCATTTTTTGAGTTGAAGCTGCTGAAAACGCAGCTACAATTGGTAATAAGGAAGATCAATATGAGAAAGAAAATAGCAAAGTGACTGAAAGAGAAAGTTGTGGAATGTTGTGTGAGAGTTTTGAAAGACGTAACAGTTGGTGTGAAGAATGTGAAGTGCTATCATGTAGGACACCCACTGCTAAAGTAGAAAGCAGGGCAAGTGAGTGTAAATCACCCTTGGTGAAAGTTAGGGCCGTAGTAACAGGAACCCTAAAACATGGGTGGGTGACTTCGCTGAGACAGATGAGTGCTCAGATAAAGAGTGGGAATGTGAGTGTGAGGAAAAGGAGAGAGATGAAAGGAAGGGAAAACAGCAAGAATGTAATCTTCCATTATTCTCCCCTACACCACCATCTCCAGGTAATTCTGAGGCCTGTCCAGTATTTAAAGAATATGCTACACCGATAGATATTTCACCGCTGTTAGGAAAGGTAACCAGTGATGCACTGAAATTTGATTTAGGACAAAGAGATCAGACAGAAGGCAGAGAAGCTGGTGAGTGTGAATGGCAGTTGTTGACTGAAAGGCATGAAATGGATAATGCTATATTGGTACTGAGTGACGAAAGTGCAGAAATAAAACAAGAAAGTGTGGCAATAAAAGAAATTCAAGTGCTTGTGTGTGAAAGGTCTAAAAGTGCTAGTGCAAGAATGACTAAGCTGGAAAGAAAGTGCACCAATTCAGACAAGTTGGTCTGAATGAAACAGGACAAGCCAAAGAACAAAAGATGGGGGACGGTGCAACAGGAAGGTTTACAAGCTCAGCCAGCAAGCCAGGAATGCACAGGGGTGTGAAGGTCCTAACAGCTCTGACAGACCCAGCAGTAATTATAACGCAGACACACTTAGGTTCAATAATTAGAAACCTGACTGACCATTTGTTTAAAAAGACAGCCTGTGAAACTCCATGTAATAAAATGGAGAAAAGTAAGCTGGCCTTAAGTAAAGAACAAAGGTCAGTGTTAGGAGAGATGCTGGATCTGGCACTTGGATTCTGGAGAGGTTTTCGCTCACACTTTAAGGTAGCAGTTACCATAAAAAAGTACAGACAGACAATGAAAAAAATAGAAGAGTAGTGCAGGAAGACGGGAAAGGGAAAATAGTTATTTCTGTTTCAATTTCCTGACCTTTAGCAATAGTGCTGTATTGTGAGGTTTTATGGGTTAGTGCAGGTAATAAACTAGGATGACCAAGCGTCCTCTTTTGCCCGGACATGTCCACTTTTTACATCCTGTCTGGGGCGTCCTGGCGGGTTTTATAAATTCACAAAAATGTCCGGTTTTTCATATGACCATTACGCTTGTACGTAATTTGACTGGCGTTTTGCAAACAATACTAGGGTACTACTTTTTTGCGTGACGTAATTACCGGGAGGCTGCCTTGTGGGCAGGTCTGCGCCGCGCGCACAAACACACAGACACAGACAGGGAGCAGTGCAGACAAGGATCAGAGAAGAGAGCGGAGCAGTATAGCAGGGAAAATGCCGAAGCGTAAGTGCAGCTTCACCGATGAACTGCAAAAAAAATTTCCCACATACCGTCCCGGTCGGGACAAGTGGGAAGGCAGACTGCACCGTGTGCAAAGCCGGTACATATGTCTCGGTATCCAATAAAGGTGCTGGGGATCTGAAAGCCCACATGGACACCGAGAAACATAAAAAAGCTGTGCGAGGTGAGAGTTCATCTGCAAAGTTGACAGAGTTTTTTGTCAGACCAGGAAAAACAGAGGATGATGTAAATGCAGCAGAAGGTGCAATGGCTTTTCATACAGTGAAACATCACAACAGTTACAGGTCCATGGATTGCACCAGTACGTTGCTTAAAAAGGCATTTCCTGACTCTGACATTGCAAAAAAGTTTAGTAATACTTGCGCCAAGACCGACGCCATCATCAATGGTGCTATAGCCCCCCACTCTGTTGAAATCACTCATGAAGCACTCAAAGAAATCCAGTACTGTGGTGTTTCCACAGACGGGAGTAACCACGGAGCAGTGAAAATATTCCCAGTCATAATCCAGTATTTTGACTGGAAGAAGGGTGGCATGCAAACAAAATTGAGACAATGAGACAGCAGAAACCATTGCAAAATATCTCACTGAAAGTCCCTGGCAAAAAACAATCTGTCGGAAAAATGCATTGCATTTACTGGAGACAACTGCAACACAAATTTTGGAGGAATCCGACGTGATGAAGCTGGAAAGAATGTGCTTGCAAATTTAAAGAGTTTGCTGCAAAACAAGACTCTGATCGGTGTGGGTTGTCCAGCACACATATTGAATAATTGTGCAGGCACAATAGAAACTGACATTGAGAATATCATATTCAAAATCTAGCAGTACTTTCACATTTACACTGTGCGCACTGACAGCCTGAAGGACTATTGTGATTTTGCACAATATTACAGACTGATTACAGAAGGATGCTCTCTCACAGCAAGACAAGGTGGCTGTCATTGTTCCCAAGCATTGAGAGGATGTTACAGATGTTTCCAGCTTTAAAGACATATTTTCTGTCTTAGCAAAAGCCACCCATATCACTCAAGAGTTTTTTTGAAAATGATTTTGCTGAAATCTACCTTTGGCACATGCACACACTCATGTCTGTGTTCCACACCCACATTCAAGAAATGGAACAGGAGAACATGTCCATTATGGAAGTGAAGAAGATATTAAACAATATACATACCATTCTTCTTAAACGCAAGAGCAACAACTTCATGTCCCTTAAAGTTAAGGGACTACTGGCACAGAAGCGCAAAGATGGACTTGACAAAGGCTGTGACCAGTTCTGTGCAGATGTGCATGGCATGTACAGAGCATGTCTGGAGTATCTGGAGAAGTGAATGACTCCCATGGAAGAGTTCTCAACATTCATGTGGATGGATCTGAGTGAGCCACCAAACTGGAATGATGTGGAGGCATGCATCAATTACCTTGGAGAGAAGGGGGTGGCAGTTGATGATGTTGAGTGTTTTGACCAGGTCACCAATCTGAGGAAATTCACAGAAACGTGCAACCATGAGGAGGAGTTCAGTGGCCTGCAGGTACACCAGAAGTGGACCAAATATTTTGAAAAGGCAAAAAGCATTGCATGTTACTCAGAGCTACTGACAATTACACAGTTTGTCTTTGCACTTCCCTCTCACAATGCAAATGTTGGGAGGGTTTTTTCACTAATGCAATGCCAGTGGACCAAGGAGAGGAACCAGCTTTCCGTAGAGTCACTAAAGGGGATTCTACTAGTTCAGTACAACTTCAAAGACATGTCTTGCAAAGACTTTCATGCTTATTTGTTAAGCTATCGAAAAAAGCTAGGAAAGATCAGCTCTACAGCAAAATATGGATGGGCTGACAAGGAGGATGAAGAAGAAAACTAAAGATGAAAAATCTAGATTCTTTTTGTTTAAGTTTTTTTGTCTTTGTTAGACTCTTCTGTTATTTATTTTATTACATTGAAGAGATATATTGTTAAAGCTGGAACAGAATAGTTCATATTTAGAACAATATTTAATTAGTCTAAGAGAACTATTATTTTGTTATAAGTTTTTACAGATTTCATTTTATTTTATTACAGAGGTTAATTCTGCACCATTAAAGTATAATAAATAATGTTCATCAACCACCAAGAAGCTTGTCTGAATTCGTCTGGAGGCCGTGCCGATCGTCCTCTTTTTTGGAAATCAAAATATGGTCACCCTATAATAAACAGTGAAGGCAAGTAGCAGAGTAAAATCCATGCAGGAGATTGGGCTACCATTAGCACATTGGAGCAGAGGGCAGTGTGGCCGTAGTGGCCGAACTGTTCCAATGAATGCCCAGAAGCAAAGTTTGAGTGTTGGCACCAGGTCGACAACCAAAAAGATGAGTTGGACAGAAACTGCTTGTCACCTTCCATTTTGTAGACCTGCCTATACAGCTGAATGAATAAAGAAGCGAGGAAAAGACAACAAGCAAAGACTAAAGACAAAGAAGAACTGAAGAGATAGCAAGAAAAAAACACTTACTGGGGTTCACGTGAGTAACAAGTCCACAAGCCACATTACAATAAGGCTAGTCAGAATAGCTACAGTTCAAAAAAAACGTATACTGAGCAAAGTGCTGAAGCATTTGCATCTGGTACAATTAGTAGTTATATGGGCTCCGATGTTTAGGTAAAGATTAATTGGGAAAACACAAAAGCCCTGCTGAGATTGTCAGCTGTGGTACAAACACAGGACCAGTGGGCCGATTCTGAACAGAGGTGTTTAGCACAGCGAGTATACATATGGAGATCAAACAACTCTAGAGGTGGCCTACAGGGGGAATGATGAGAGTGGCATAGCTGTCCTACAGTATACTGGTAAAGGCTGATGGCAGTCAAGGGTTACACCATGGGTAGAAAAGCACAACCCCAAATGTGTGAAGAGGGGCCACAAATGTTGGTTTGTGAACAGTTAGTGCAGCGGCACATGTGCTCTCACTTGGGCAGAAGTGGTTGTACTGGCACCTGTGGTATGTTACCTTTCAAATTTGTGATGTTAATTGTACAACTGCATATGCTTAAATTGATAACTATACAGTTATGAATTCTGTAACAGATATCATAATGACAGACAACAGACAGACGACAGGCGAGAGATCCAAAGAAACTCCCCACCAACAGAACTGCAGAATGCATGAAGAAATTGCCAATAAAGATAAAAATGATATTTGAGTCAGCAGCATCAGAGGTGAATCTTTATCTCTGTGAACCTTATACCACAAGAGATGCTGGGCCACTGGCTTTCTGGAGGACCAATAAAAGTCGTCACCCTACCTGTGCCCTCCTTATATGAGTGGGGACAGTGAGGGTCTGTTCAGTATGTCAGCACACATTGTGGCTTACAGGAGGACCAGACTGTCCTCAGAACATGCAGAGATGCTTATATTCTTAGATAAGAACCTGAAGCATTCACCAAGACTATCTTGATTTCTTCTCGTAATAGTAGACGACTGCAAATATCTAATTGAACATTTAATTTGATTAGAAATGTGGAGTATGATTAAGACAGGCCTTTTGTTTTGTTCAGCTTGTTTTTGTTCCATTATGTGTGCATTATGGGTAAATGTTCTTTGTGATGTAATCGTGGTAGGTGATTCGATTGTACGAAACCTCAATATCACATGCCCTAATCGAAAATCTTTTGTTTCTTGTTTTCCTGGTGCTCGAGTTCGAGATGTGATGAGACGGGAGCTGACCACCTATGAGAAGCAAAAGAGGGCAGTTGGATCCATTATTTTACACGCCGGCGTAAACGACAAAAGGCACCGAGAGTCGGAGGTTCTCAAGGCTGACTTCGCAGCACAAGTTGAAGACACGAAGGAGAAAACCCCATCGGCAAAAATTTTCATCTCGTGTCCACTACCTCTCGTCAGACGATCGAATGAATACTACAGTCGTCTGCTGGGTTTAAACAAATGGCTGAGAGGCTTCTGCGAGACTCAAGACATCGGGTTTATAGACAACTGGGATCTTTTTTGGGAAAGGTCGCGCTTCTTCAAGCGGGATGGACTGCATCCGAATAGATTTGGTGCTCGGGTCCTCTCCGAAAACATTGCAAAGGTAATTCGTCAATCTTGACTGTCTATTTCTACTTTAAACCCCTTCCGTAATGCTACTGCTTTGATAGGACATAATGGCTTAACAGAGTCTTCCGTTAAAGTGCACAACATTAATAATCTAATAACCAATCTTAATGCACGTAAAAAATCTAGGCAGTACGGCATAAACACCAATAATTTAATTGTAATTACTATTTTAGATCAACAATGCATTAAAACTATAAAAACAGATTGTAGATTACATAAAAAGTACACACAGAGCGGCGTTAACAAAAATAACTTAATTTTTGTTCCGAATACCAATAACGTGCATACAATTCAGCTCTGCCCCTTCGAAACATTAAATATGGCACTATTAAATGTTAGAGCTTTAACTAACAAGACATTTTTTATAAACGATCTTATTAGTGATAGAAACATTGATTTTAAACGTGGCTTAACTCAGACAGCGCGGCTGCTTTAATCAAATCTGCGCCTCCGGATTACAGTTTTACTCGTGCCGACCGCCAGGGAAAAAACGGGGGTGGCTTGGCAAACATTTACTCGAGCCGATTAAAATGTAAAGATGTTAGTTTTGGTAAATTTAAGTCCTTTGAGTATCTCGCTGTTGTTATTCATGGAGATTCTCACATTCTAGTATTATCCGTGTATAGACCTCCTAAATATAATGCGTCTTTCTTTGAGGAATTCTCTGACTTAATGTCAATTTTAATTACAAACTATGACACACTCTTAATAGTCGGCTTTAACTTTCATATCGACAATCAGTGTGACCAAAAAGTATAAGATTCATGAACCTTCTGGACTCATTTCTTTTGAGACAGCTCGTTAATCAGCCTACACATAAAGCAGGTCATTAGACTTAGTGATTACTAAAGGACTAAAAGTTGATATAAAGCAGGTCATTGATATTGGTCTATCAGACCATTTCCTTCTACTATTTAATATAGAAATAAAGATAGAAAACGCTCATGAGAAGCATTTTGTTAAAAAACGCTTCTTTGACTCATTAGCAGCTTTAAAACTTACAAATATTCTAAGCAATCAGTCCGTTTATAGTGCCAACTATAATAGCAAGGATAATGTAAATAGTAAAATGGAAAACTTTAATTCTAAAGTAAGAGCTGCTGTTGACATAGTTGCACCTGAAAAGACAGTTAAAAAATCTTCTAGCATTGTTATTCCATGGAAGACCCAAAGAGTGTCTGATTTAAAAAGAACATGTCATAGAGGTGAGTGTAAATGGAGGAAAACTAAACTAACTATCCACTATGAGATATTGAAGGTTAAAATAACAGAATACAATAACACTGTCCGTCTTGAGAGGCGCTGCTATTTCTCTAATATTATAAATAACAACGCTAGTAATCCCAGAGTCTTATTTTCTACAATTGATCGTCTGTTAAACCAGGTAACACAAAGGAATGCCCCCAGAATACTTCCAGTGAAACCTGTGAGAACATTGCTGTATTTTTCAATCAAAAATTAATGATATTAAAGATAACATAGTATATCTCCCCAACACTGCAGAACCTCCTAAACGCCAGTACTCCGCTATTAACAAATTAAATTCTTTCACCAGGATAGATTTACCTGAATTACATAGTATAATCTCTCAACTGAAACCCTCCACCTGCGTCCTTGACCCAGTACCAACCAGGTTTTTCAAAGAAATATCAGGCATGCTAATTGACAATATTAGATACGGGGGTCTTCCCAGACTGTCTTAAGACTGCTGTAGTTAAACCCCTACTCAAGAAAAATAATCTTGACCCTCTGCCTTTGTAAATTTCAGACCCATCTCTAACCTGCCCTTCTTAAGTAAAATTCTAGAGAAGGCAGTCATTATGCAGTTAAATGACCACCTCAATAAACCTGCTATTCTTGATAAATTTCAGTCAGGCTTCAGAACAAATCACAGCACAGAAATTGCACTCGTTAAAGTAGCAAATGATATAATGTTCTCATCCTCTTAGACCTGAGTGCCGCATTTGACACCATTGATCACAATATTCTTAGAAATCGTCTTAGTCAATGGGTGGGCCTCTCTGGCAGTGTCTTAAATTGGTTTGAATCCTACCTGGCAGTAGAAAATTCTTTGTGAGTTGTGTTATTCACAACTCAAAGACACATGATATCCGATATGGTGTTCCACAAGGCTCTATCCTGGGTCCGCTGCTCTTCTCAATCTACATGCTTCCGTTAGGTCAGATTATCTCAGGTTACAACGTGAGCTACCACAGCTATGCTGATGACACACAGCTGTACTTATCAATAGCACCTGATGACTCCGACTCTTTCGATACACTAACACAATGTCTTACTGGTATTTCTGAATGGATGAATAGTAATTTTCTCAAACTAAATAAAGAGAAAACTGAAATTTTAGTAATTGGCAATAATGGATTCAATGAGGTTATCAGAAATAAACTTGATGCATTAGGATTAAAAGTTAAGACGGAAGTAAAAACTTAGGGGTAATTGTTGACTGTAATCTGAATTTTAAATCGCATATTCATCAGACCACTAGGACAGCATTTTTCACTTAAGAAACATAGTAAAGTTAGACCTCTTATATCATTGAAAGATGCTGAGAAATTAATTCACGCTTTTGTTTTCAGTCGACTAGATTACTGTAACGCACTCCTCTCAGGACTACCCAAAAAAGACATAAATCATTTGCAACGAGTGCAGAATGCAGCTGCTAGAATCCTAACTAGGAAAAGAAAATCCGAACACATTTCTCCAGTTTTGATGTCACTACACTGGTTACCTGTGTCATTCAGGATTGACTTTAAAATTCTGCTTATGGTTTATAAAGCCTTAAATAATCTCGCTCCATCTTATATATCGGAATGTCTGACACCTTATATTCCAAATCGTAACCTTAGATCCTCAAATGAGTGTCTCCTTAGAATTCCAAAAGCTAAACTTAAAAGAAGTGGTGAGGCGGCCTTCTGCTGTTATGCACCTAAAATCTGGAATAGCCTGCCAATAGGAATTCACCAGGCTGATACAGTAGAGCACTTTAAAACACTGCTGAAAACACATTACTTTAACATGGCCTTTTTATAACTTCACTTTAACTTAATACTGATACTCTGTATATTCAATTCATTATAATAACTATTCATGGTGGCTCTAAAATCTGTACTGACCCCTACTCTCTCTTCTGTTTCTTTTTCCGGTTTCTTTGTGGTGGCGGCCTGCACTACCACCACCTAATCAAAGCACCGTGATGTCCTACATTGATGGATTGAAAGCCAGAAGTCTACATGGTCATCATCATCAAGTCCTTCCATGAGAACCCTAAATACAAAGAGGACTGTTTGATTTATGTTAGGTAGATTGCCCAGAGGGGACTGGGCGGTCTCTTGGTCTGGAATCCCTACAGATTTTTTTTTTCTCCAGCCTCTGGAGTTTTTTTTGTTTTTTCTGTCCACCCTGGCCATCGGACCTTACTTATTCTATGTTAATTAATGTTGACTTATTTTTATTTTTTATTGTGTCTTCTATTTTTCTATTCTTCACTTTGTAAAGCACTTTGAGCTACATTTTTTTTGTATGAAAATGTACTATATAAATAAATGCTGTTGTTGTTGTGTATGCTGTATGCAGTAGCATTTTAATATGGAATGTGAAGTTTATGTACAGCTAAGAATACATTATTCATAAAAGAAAAATATTATTATTATTGATATCAGCAGATCCTAATGGAATGGAATGGGTGATCAATATCAGCTCTAATGACTCTGATCAGAGCCTCCCTACCCAATCCTGTGTCTGAATTTGGGTTTTCCTTTCTTAATTGTAATGTATGTGATGATATTTACATCCTCTAGGAACTCAACTGGACTAAAAATAAACATACAAATATATCCGCTTGTGTTTAGCACAGCTGCTTTATTGTTCAGATGTCCAGGGGTCAAATCCTGCCCACAGTTGTTCTACATGTTCCCCTCATCCCCAGAAACATGCAGGTGAAGTGGACTGGTGACTCCAAATTGACCCAATGTGACTGTGGGAGACGTAAGGGCCCAAGATCATCTCACAGTGAAGATTTCACACCACTGCCAACTTGTCCAGGCCATGCTGCCCCAGCAAGTTCAGTCTGAGAGCAAAAAACAAGATGCTGAAAGAAGACCCCAAGACCCCCTGAAGGTCATCATGGCTCGTACAGGTAGCTCTTGTCACTGTTAACGTCAAAGTGCACGGGATTACCATTAGAAAGATGAGGCACATATTATGTGTGCACTGGCTTGGGCAAATTCACTCTTATTTAGTGCAAAGAAGTAAGGATTTGATTCTTTCTTATTTATTTTTTTTTGTGGAAATTTCTTCCTAAACTGCCGCACAATTTTAGAAATATACATGTTTTAAAAAGATGTGACTTTTGATATTCTCATTGAACGTCATGCGCTGTTGGCCTAACATACATCACAGCTTCAGTCAAAGCTTCATGATGTTCAAGTCATGCGCTCAACACTTTAGATTTTTCCTTATTCATCCAAGGTTTCTAATTTATCATTTATTAGGTAACCTATTGTTTGTTATCATGCACCCGAACAGGTGGTCTTTATCCAAGTTCAATTAACCGTGTTTTCCACTCTCATTTCAATCTTCTAAAAACATCAAAGCACCCACCGTTAGAATTTATAAATGCTATCTTACTTTTATATTTAATCACATTACTCACTTATTCCAACACTCCCAGGTGACTCTTCTCCTTCTCTCCCATTTTCCTCAGTGATTTTCTCTTCAGACTCTGATTTCAGCTCTGCAGAATTCTCCTGCGCAGCCATTCGTCCCGTATCAGTGGAACAGGGCTGTAAACTGGATGGAGATTCTTCACAGGCCTCTTGCTTGAAAATATCCTCAGTTTCATACTTTTGAAGTTCAAGACCACCTGAGAAATCATTCAAATCCTCAGCTTTAATGGTAACAGTCACCCACTTGCAATCCTCCTCCTCTTTAAAAACTGAAATTCTTTCTTCGTGATCCTCCGGCTTCACACACACATCCTCTGGTGTGAGCCGCTCACAGTCCTCTTCTTTAATGTCCACCGTTCTTTCATCCACACCATCTTCTTTGGCAGAGGCCATGCTCTGTGGGAAACTCTTCTCTCTCTATAAGTGTCTGCCCTTCTCTTCTCAGATTCACTTCTCACATTGACAGCCCTGAGCTGGAGACCATTAGACACCTCAGTGTAAGGACAAGTGAAATGGGAAAGCCCTGTGAAAATAAAAGTGTAGAATTAACTTCATAAAGTCAGTAACAAAAATGAGCACACTTCAGGGTCACAGTGCCCTCCATGAGGTTTGGTTCAAAGACACATTATTCTCTATTTCCTTCTCTGCCTCACAGTTTAAAATTACAAATCAAACAATTCAGATGTGATCAAAGTGCACTGCAGACCTTCATTAAAGGGGATTTGCATACATTTCAGTTCCACCATGTAGATATGACAACACTTTATCTACACGGCACCATCATGTTTGGACACAGCAATGGCAGGTCTATTAAAGCCGTCATATTTAGGGCTTTGTTGGATATCCTCACTGGACTTGAACTGCGCATCGGGAGCTTCATTCTGTTAAGTTGTTATATTCTATATCTTATAAATGTGCTCCTATTTGTGGGATTACAGGACTGCATTCCGACTGGGAGTAGGACATTCAGGGTTGAGGAGAGTGGGTTTGTACCGTTTTTTAAGCTCCAGATGTAATAAGACACGTTTTCAATAATTAAATATTTAAGGTTTAAGAATCATGAGTAATAATTCACATAATTACTATTTCAGGCACTAAAAACCTGGGGCCTCATGTATAAACGGTGCGTACGCACAGAAATGTTGCGTAAGAACTTTTCCACGTTCAAATTGCAATGTATAAAACCTACACTTGGCGTAAAGCCACACACTTTACCACGGTACCTCATGCCTTGTCGTACGCAAGTTCTCCGCTCAGTTTTGCAGACTGGCGGCACCCAGCATCAAAGCAGTGCTACTGTTCCTGTGTGGTTACTCCTAATTTACCAGACGCAGCTTTATAAATACACTGAAACTAACCGCATATTGTTTATCTGTGTAATACATCTAATTGTAATTAATCTTGTAATAATATAATGGTCCAGGGAATAGCCATAGTATTTCCAATGCCATAACTGCTTTAGCGTTGTTACTCTCACTGCACCTTCTTCTTCTTTCAGCTGCCCCCATAAAGAGTTGCCACAGCAGATCATCTTTTTCCATATTACTCTCACTGCACCACTCGGAGTATTTATATCACTGTATCTGAGTGGGAATCACAGCAGCTGAACATAAAGAAAATTATCGGTATACAGCTTAAACACACGCTGTCTCAGCCATGGCAAAACATTTCAAAGCCGGATGGACCTCCGGAAGGACAGAATAATTAAACATGTACTACGAAGATATTTCAGTGTTTCGTAAACATTTTGAATAATCAGCGCTCTAAGCTTACAGATGGCTTAATGTCTATTACAGAGCTGATTGTGTTGCGATCAGTTACTTGGAGAAAGAAAAGCAAGGACTGCAGAGGCAGCTACGCCAATATATATTGAATATAAAACAGAAAGACAAAATAACAACACAGCTAAAAATGCAGCGACAAATTTTGGCAAAAGTTAAATGCTTGTGTCAGGAGCACGAGGCGGCTATGCAGTGCCCGCAAAGGACATGGCCATCCACCGTGCCCAAGATACCATATTGACATCGGCGGGTGAAGAGGCCACTGATTCTTCCTCTGTCCAGGGCCACCGTGAGCCTAGAGCCGCCCGTAAGTACTGCTGCAATAAATTATTTCATCGAAGGTGGCACATAATCACTGCGCCGTCAAACCCATGTTTAATAACGTGCTTTAACTATCATCATGAAAATGATATCACGTATACATCTCAGTATTTTAGTTATTCAGAGAGCTGTAATATCACGAATGTAATGGATTCTGTGTCCAGTTGGAGGAAGAGAAAGGTTTAAGAAGCAAGTAGTGATTCACACACATAGAGCACATAGAAGATCAAATACAAAACAAAGCATTTAACGTGCTACTTTAATTACGATGTGATTTGAGAAACTGGTTAAGTAAATGATTTTAAGATGAAGTTTATGATGTTCTATTTTAATGACAAAATAAACTACGTGATTAAAGTGGAAATTTCGAGATTGAAGTTGACATTTCGTGCTTTTTCCCCACTGTTTGCCTTTTTTTCTCTGTACCTAATAAGCTTTCATATGACACTCAGACAGTGGGCTACGACTCGCCTTTTCACGGCGACTTTGATATGTGACTTCTTTTTTTCTTTCCGGCACTGTGCGATTTTGTGAACGTGAGCTTTCAAGTTTCTCCAACACGCTATGTCACTCGATCAACTTCCTTTTATTGATTATACCACGGTTTATTGAACAAATAGTATGTTTTTTCTTTGCCTCCACTTGGCATTCGCTGAAATTCTTATATTTTCCCCCGTGCTTTTCCCATTGTCTTTTCACAGAAGGCGGAGCTTAAGGGTGATTTATATTGATTTGCAAATTCAATGAGGCGTAATTCTGGGAGGAGTTGGGGCATTATATAAAGCGCGTGCACGAGCGTTACTTTTCACGCTGATCGAGATTTATGTAGCGGAAGAACGTGGAAGTTGGAGTACGCATAGATTCCTGCATCTGGATTTTTCTTTTCGAAAGCACATTTCGGCTTTAGTGCTCACGCCATGTTATAGTGCGAGTTCAACGCACGACGTTATACATGAGGCCCCAGGACTTTCTGTCAGATGTTATCTTCATGGAGAGCGGCAACTTCTCCACCTTTTCACAGGCAGCAGCACTTTCAGTTCCTTCACAACAACCAGCTGAATCTTCATGACATTTGAGCAGAGCTGACAGACAATGCACCACACTGTCTGACAGCAGAAAAGGGGCCTCATGTATAACGCCGTGCGTAGAACTCGCACTATAACATGGCGTAGTAATAAAGTCAAATGTGCTTACGCGACAGAAAAATCCAGATTCAGGAATCTGTGCGTACTCCAACTTCCACGTTCTTCTGCTACATAAATCCCGATCAGCGTGAAAAGTAACACTCATGCACGCACTTTATGCAACGCCCCAACTCCTCCCAGAATTACACCTCTTTGAATATGCAAATCAATATAAATCGCCCTTAAGCTCAGCCTTCTGTGAAAAGACAATGGGAAAAGCACGGGAGAAAATATAAGAATTTCAGCGAATGCCAAGTGGAGGCAAAGGAAAAACATACTATTTGTTCAAATAAACCGTGGTATAATCAACAAAAGGAAGTTGATCGAGTAACATAGCGTGTTGGAGAAACTTGAAAGCTCACGTTCACAAAATCGCACAGTGCCGGAAATAAAAAATAAGTCACATATCAAAGTCGCCGTGAAAAGCCGAGTTGTAAGCCCACCGTATGAGTGTCATATGAAAGCTTATTAGGGTACAGAGAAAAAAGGCACACAGTGAGGAAAAAGCATGAAATGTCAACTTCAATCGCGACATTTCCAATTTAATCACGGAGTTTATTTTGTCATTAAAGTAGAACATCATAAACTTCATCTTAAAATCGTTTAATTAACCAGTTTCTCAAATCACATCGTAATTAAAGTAGCACGTTAAATAATTTGTTTTATATTTGATCTTCTATGTGCTCTATGTGTGTGAATCACTACTTGCTTCTTAAACCGGCTCTCTTCCTCCAACTGGACACAGAATCCATTACATTCGTGATATTACAGCTCTCTGAATAACTAAAATACTGAGATGTATACGTGATATCATTTTCATGATGATAGGAGTTAAAGCACGTTATTAAACATGTGTTTCACTTCGATGAAATAATTTATTGCAGCAGTACAATCAGGGGCGGCTCTAGGCTTGTGGTGGCACTGGGCAGAGGAAGAATCGGTGGCTCCTTCGCCCGCCAATGTCAGTAAGGTAGCTTACGCATGGTGGATGGCCACGTCCGTTGCAGACACTAGCCGCCTCGTGCTCCTGACACAAGCATTTAATTTTTGCCGAAATTTGTCACTGCATTTTTAGCTGTGTTGTTATTTTCTCTTTCTGTTTTATATTCAATATATATTGGCATAGCTGTCAATGCAGTCAGTGCTTTTCTTTCCTCAAATACCCAATCACCACACAATCAGCTCTGTAATAGAAGTTAAGCCATCTGTAAGCTTAGCGCCGATTCTTCAAAACGTTTAAGGAACATTGAAATATCTTCGTAGTACATGTTTAATTATTCTATCCTTCACGACACCCCTAGTGAAGAATATAGATTATTTAAATGAAGTTAAAGTTTTATGTGTATAATTTAACAAACATATTTTGCTGCATTTCACCTTAAAAATGATATCGTCATCATATGTAAATATGCGCTTTATAAAGTGGCTCAGGTTGTGAGATATTATAACTGTAGTACAAGTTTACAGTGGGGTGATTGTACTTATAAGTACAAACCGTTCTACAAGGAGCAATTGATTGAGTGCATTTAAAGTTCTTGGGATTAAACTGTTTCTGAACCGCGAGGTCCGTACAGGAAAAGCTTTAAAACATTTTGCAGTGGCTGAGACAGCGTGTGTTTAATGCCGTATACCGATAATCCTCTTTCCGATCAGCTGCTGCTGTGATTCACACTCAGATACAGTGATATAAATACTCTGAGTGGTGCAGTGAGAGTAATATGGAAAAAGATGATCCACTGTGGCAACTCCTAAGGGGAGGAGCTGAAAGAAGAAGAAGAAGGAGAAGTGAGAGTAACAACGCTAAAGCAGTTATGGTATTTGAAATACTATGGCTGTTCCCTGGACCATTATATTGTTACGAGTTAATTACAATCAGATGCGTTACACTAATAAACAATATGCGGTTAGTTTCAGTGTATTTATAAAGCCGCGTCAGGAAAATAAAGAGTAACCACACAGGAACAGTAGCATTGCTTTGACGCTGGGTGCCTCCAGTTTGCAAAACCGAGCGGAGAACTTGCGTACGACAAGGTATTAGGTACTGTGGAAATGTGCATGGCTTTTACGCCAAGTGTACGTTTTATACATCACGATTTGAACGTGGAAAAGTTCTTATGCAACATTTATGTGCATACGCACCATTTATACATGAGGCCCCAGGATGTTTTCAAAGGGGTTACACCTAACAGGGTGTCATGGCATCAGTTTGGTGGGAGAGACCTGGCAGCACTGTGTCAGTAGTGATGGGGAAAATCTGCTTTCTTCAAGAAGCCTGCCAGCTAAAAGGAGATGGGCAACCTTCTAGTTAGTGAAGGAGATTGTGCTGACCAAGGGAGGCAGGAAACCTCAGATGGATTAGCGGGTTCAAATCAGGATGGCACCACGATGAACATGTCCACCTTTACAAAGAGGTCTTTGTGAATGAGAACACATCAGCTCAGGCTGTAACAAATATCCTAGATTACTTAATGTAAAATGTGGTGGAGAAGCAATAAAGAAATAGGAAGAGCATTGGCAATTTGGCAAATTTAATGTAACAGTCAAAAGAAGTTGTGGGAAATCAAAGTACTGAACATCATAATATTGGCTTTTACGAGGTGTGGTAGAAAAGTAATGAGACTGATTTTTTATTTACCAAAGTTTTTCTTTTTTTCAAACATCAATGTTATCCCCTTCAAAGTAGTTCCCTTGGGCAGCTACACACCGATGGAGACGTTGTTCCCACTGTTGGTAGCAGCGCTGGAAGTCTTCAACCGGTATGGTCTTCAGCATGTCCGTTACACTCTTTTGGATGTTTTCTAAAGTCCCGAAATGACGTCCTTTGAGGACATTTTTCAGTTTAGGAAAAGGAAAAAGTCACACGGACTGAGGTCAGGTGAATAAGGGGGCTGGGGAACCACAGGAATGCCTTTTGAGGTCAAAAATTCTGTTATGGAGAGGGCAGTTTTTCGGCACCATTTTGGCACAGACCTTTCGCATGTGCAAATGTTCAGTCAAAATTTGATGAACGGTAAATCTGTTCAAATTTAATTGTTCACTCAACATTCGTAATGTTAAACGACGGTCTGATCTCACAAGAGTGTTCACACGTTCGATGTTTTCATTGGTTTTCGAAGTTGAAGGCCTCCCTGAACGGTGTTCATCTTCAACGTGTTTTCTGCCTTCCAAAAATGATTTGTGCCAGCAAAAAACTTGAGCTCGGGATAAAGAATGTTCCCCATAGGCCTGTTTTAACTTTTCAAACGTCACACTTGCCGTTTAATGGCACAACTTTGCTCTAAATTCCGCTGTTCCATTTTGCGTGACGCACAACCAAAAACACAACTTCGCTAATAGCAGTCACAAAAACCACGTGGTTAACGGAAGGAGTTGAAACTCGCACTGAGCTATGGGAGGGTACGGATACACGTGCTCTATCAAGGACAACAGCGCAGCGTTGCCAGTCTCATTACTTTTCTGCCACACCTCGTATAAATGGATTTTTCTTAAATATGAAGCTAAACGTTCAATATATTGTCCTGCCCTGGAGGTGGACGATACTCAGGATGTCTGCCAACATCAAACTCTAGAGCTCCTCCACTCCTTCCCACTTAACACAAATGTCAAGTAGACACAGTTAAGTAGTGATAGTGAATAAAAACAACTGTAAAATGTAAAACCGTACAGCATTGTGTCAGTAACACCGAAGCACTGAAATGACACACATGGACCAGTATAATATTTTTATATTGTTAACCCATAAAAATGTTTTTTATTCTGTGAAAAAGGTAAGCACAGCACAGAAAAACAAGATATGTCATCAGAGAGGAAATCGTATGCTACCCTCCATTTAGGACACCAAGTTATTAAAGAATAGTTGCTGTTGGCTGACGTGTCTGGTTTGCTCTGATCCTCTGTCACGTGGTTACCAAGAATATATATATTCTTTAAACAGCCACCTTAATAAAATTAACTCAGAATAATCAGAGGTATGTACTTTATGTAGCTGTTTCTTCAGTATTACTTTAAATTAATGAGCTCCTGATGTAAAATACGTTTGTGTGTTTCCATTTTAGGATGCAGAACATAAACATTTTATGTTTTTTTTTCTTTGCACGGATTTCTAAATTTGCATATTGTAATGATATTAGCATAAGGACACGCCCCCTTTTTTACCCGCGTGCTCCTGGTGATCTGCAAAAAAAAAAAGTCAGCAGAATGACATCCCATAAACAACAAAACCGAACTTCACTCCTCCACGAGTCAACGTGACACAACTTAAATAAACGTTCAGTTCTTTTCAGTCCATAAAAGTGAATGGAGTGCCATGTTTGCTATCAGGCCCAGTTCTGCCGGTCATGTAAAGGGTGC
The DNA here is from genome assembly GCF_016835505.1 of Polypterus senegalus. NCBI lineage: Eukaryota > Metazoa > Chordata > Cladistia > Polypteriformes > Polypteridae > Polypterus > Polypterus senegalus. The sequence goes on along the minus strand of NC_053157.1, from coordinate 244,688,825 downwards.
ATACACGAAGGCGGCCGAACAAACGCAGGCTCCGCGCGGGGCTCGTCTTTTCCCGTCCAGTGTCGGTAACTTGTTTCAAAGAGAAACAGGCAAATCACAACACGTGAACTGTGCAGCTCAAGTACGCAGCACATCAATCAAACGTTTTTGTAGAGTTAATCGGAATTTTACTGATGAATTAATTAAACTTGTCGCCGATTCGTTAAATAAATAAGTAAAGTTTTTTTCTACCTACGAAGAAATTATCTTTATTTTTTATTTATTTATTTTGACTTCAAGGAAATTGCGAAAAATTTTTATTTTAAATACACTGGTTTAGAAAACCAGTGAAGGAATAATAGGCTGAGGTGGCGGCTGAAATTAAATGGCACGATGGCGGCTTCACCTCTAGAATCGGGCCTGTTCGCTGTTGACTGTTGCTCTTTTACTGACTCTGGTCTGGACTTCTGACAGAATTTATGATGGTTTAGTGATTTTAATTACAGCGCATGCATTTCAGCTACTGGCTACATGTTCACGTTTATTGTAACGTGCAGTAAAGAAATAAAAACACATTTATTTACTTCATAATATACAACAATACAAAATGTTATACACCTAAAACTATTCTAACCTTATTGTTTACAATAAAAGTCAGCCAACCACAGCTGCCAGTTTTTTCCAGTAATTTTAACATTTTGTTTTCTTACAGTGTACTCTTGTGATGCTCGATACCAGAGAAGGAACAAAGTCCTACATGTGGAAATCTCATCTAAGCTTCAAGTCCTGACCTTCATCATTCACATCAAGTCTCAAGTTATAAGGAAGACATTCAAACCAAGTCAAGTCGAGGTGGAGAAGATATGAATAAAAATAAAATAAAAACTCGTGAGTGCTCTCCATTAGAGTTTCTTCTGTACTCAGATATGGGGATGGATATTTGAGGAGGAAACCGTTAAGACAATGATTAGATTTGTATATTATATATAGTAAAGAATCATCAACATTATATCAAATTAATAATCTATTGAACAATTATTATAAAAGTAAAGTTAAACAAATCAGACACTCCAGCTGCATGAATAAAAAAAATCGAGTATATATTCAGGTAAAATATCACTTCCGGTTAGCGGAAAGAGCCCAAAAGTTGATAGAAATCTACGGTGTGTACCAAAAACTTTGGATGCAAAACTTGGTTGACCAAAGTGAAATTGTACTCAAGGTATCGAGTTTATACAAATACACACACCAGTCCAGAAGTGGTATTTCCGCACACATGGAGGTGTAAACGTCGAGATTCATCAAAATTTTGAAATCGAATTTTTGGAGGATTCTACGGAAGACGAGAGAGGACGAACAACATCGTTATTTTTTAAAATTGTTTCCTCGAGATAACGGACTAATTTGATCAAACTCTCGATAAAACAAAAGATCTTATTATCTCGAAATTATGAAATAATTGTATCTGGCGTTTAATGTTTAGCTCATTAAAGTCACGTCCTCTTTGAAATGGCAGAAGAGCAGAACTGTATTGATTAGTGTGTTCAATCGAGGGCTGACGCAGGCTGAAATACGTTTATAACTTAGTTTAGTAAATAATAACGTTAGTGTCCGCCATTTAAGAAGACGGTTAGCAAGGCTTCAGCTGTATAGGCGTCCCAATATAAGCGAGCCTGATGCAAGGAACAAAGGGTAAGTTTGGTTTTCTCGAGATCGCGATGAAATTAGTCTGATATCTCGAGGAGACAATTTAAAAAAATAATAACGATAATGCACGTCCTCTCTCGGCTTCCGTAGGATTCCGATGCTTTCTCTATATAACAAACTAAAAAAACTTTACAGAATCACCGCTATCTGTAATTAATCTAATTATGTTATTGTATTTAAACATACATTAGTATAAGCTGAGAACAGACTTTTCCGAGAAAACAATTCTTAATATGAAGTAACGTCATTGGGATGTAAAGAATTTGGATTAACGCTTCTTCTCATATTCCTCATAACTGCATTGCTTCTCAAACACGCTTTACTTAAAGAAAATAAATTTCTAAAGGCTCTTCTACTTCAAAGGCATGTCGCTACGTAATCTGCTCTCATTTTAAAACAACTTCTGTATATAAATTGTCATATTTTAAACTAACAGAATATTTCCCAATCGCTCCTAATTTCCAAAGCCCTGCACTCGCAGTAGGTGGGTAAAGTTTCAAAGTGTACAGAAATACTGCAAGTACTTAAACCGCACGAGCATCTTTCCTGAGATGTAAATACCAAATAATGAAATAATTAATTATTTTTCTAATAGGTCTCAGTATGAGACAAAATGGTGGAAATGAAACCTGAACGCGCCCTGTAAAGTTACATTTCGACGCCACTTTAATAAAGTTTGCCGATGACGGCTTTAGAGGAAAAAGGAAAAAACGCAAAGAACACGCAGAGCGCGAGAAAAATCAGACATGAACGACAGGGCCGTACGGGAGTGAGCGGCTGAACAAGCGCGTGCCCGACGGACAGCACAGTTCGGAGCATGCGCGAAATCAAATGGCGAAACGGCGCGGAGAGCTGAAGCAATCCCTAGTTAACGCGCCTCCGCCAAGTCAGATGTACCATTACATTTCACGGGACACTGATCGGAAAATAAATGAACGTAGCAGCAACTAAAAGTGTGCGACCCCCGTCATCCACAATAAACTCGCGAAGGTGAGATTTGCTGTGCCCCCTCCTCCTCCACGTAGCGCTCAATCCCCGACAATTAAAAGCGAACCACGCGATCTTCCTCACTACTGGTTTTCCCACCCGTAAGCGATCGACAGTTTCGACTTTGTCTCACCTTCCACACCTTTGCTTGGTCTTCTAGACGTAAAGAAGTCTAAGCACGAGGGTCTTATAAGAGCAAACAGAGAGGACCTGCAGCACGCGGTAGATACAGTAGCTATTACGTCATTCACGGAACTCCCACAACACCACGGCACGCCCACAAAGTCTTTGACGGGACGCCCACTGCAAGGATGAACTGCCCGCTTATTGTAAGGCAGCATCACTGAAGCGACGGCCGCTGTAAGAACGACAGCAATTGATGTTACTTGGGACAAGCAGAAATGTCTTTTAGTCTCAGACTTAAGCTATCGAAGCTTTTTAAATGAACGCAACTAATTTCAAAGCATCTTGCCAAAAAAGATACTATTTCAAAAGGCTGCTTAATAAGTTTTTTTCCCTCAAGTGTCACATTATACTGAACGTAGAAAAGCATATTAGCATCGGCCTGTTTCAGACATACCTCATGAGAACAGTAATGTTCAGAGACACCGTTATCTTCTTACTATACACTCAAATACGTGGACGTTATAGCAGGAAAATGTGTACATATTATTAATAGAGCATTAACAGGCGTTATGGTGGAGCACAGTCCTAGCAAGAGTCAGGGGCGAGGCAGGAACAATCCCTGGACAGGACGCCAGCCCATCGCAGGGTGAGCCCACTCACAACAGCCAATGGAGTGTGGCAGGAAGACGGAGCACCGGGAGGAAACCCACATGGACATGGAGGGAACATGCAGGCTCTGGGCAGGGAGGACTTGAGATCTGAACTCTGGTCACCTTGATGAGACCACCGCCATTATTGGTCTTTTCTTTGAAACTTTTTTTGTTTTGTTTTTAGTCATGTTTTAATCAGTACATTTTACGTAGTTATAAAGATAATTATTTGTAATTATGAAGATTTACCATTTATTAATTTAATGTGGCTTAAAATGATTTATTCTTAGAAAACACAAACAGACTTTGCAGGTATTGGTACTTGTACAGCTTTTTCTTTCTATTTTTTTTTTCATTTTTACAACCCTGAACATGAAAACATTACCAATAATGTAATAAATAATGTCTTCCCTGTGTGGAGTTTGCATGTTCTCCCTGTGTCTGCGTGGGCTTCCTCTGAGTACTCCGATTTACTCCCACAGTCCAAAGACATGCAGGTTAGGTGCACTGCCAATCCTAAATTATCCCTAGTGTGTGCTTGGTGTGTGTGTGTGCCCTGCGGTGGGCTGGCGCTCTCCCAGGGGTTTGTTTCCTGCCTTGCGCCCTGTGTTGGCTGGGATTGGCTCCAGCAGACCCCCGTGAACCTGTAGTTAGGATATAGCGGGCTGGATAATGGATGGATGGATGTCGACAGGCGGAATGTACAATACGATAAGTAAGAGTTTAACTAACACAGAACGAGACCCAATCCCCTCCTCAGTAGCTCCCCTTGCTCACCATTGGTCCATATTTTGTTGAATGAAAAAAAAAAACTCTTACAATATTTCACTCAGGGAGGACCCCCGGACACGAAACCTGTGATCTGCTTATTGTGAGACCCCAACACAACCATTGTGTTTGTAAAACACAAATAAAGTGAAAAGAAGTCAATGAGCATCAGATATTGGTGAGTGATGAAGATGATAGTTAGAATGAAAACCTGCAGCCACAGTAGCCCTCCAAGACCAGAGTTGGACACCCCTGATGTACACACATGTAAATTGACCAACAGGGCACCTCACCAAAGAGCTGATGGCTTCTGATAAGGCATTTCATGTGAAAAGACCCCTAATGTTGGCCACAGTGACCCTGCAGCTGTTCTCTACATGTAGGACTGAAGCCTCTGGAGAGTCAGACTCTGTGAAAGGTTGTTCTTGGAAACAAAGTGACAGAGAGATAGAAATATGAAGACCTCCCGAGGCACAGGATGACTAAAGCCTTTAAAGACACTCAGCACATTGTGTTCTGCTCATTCTTGGTGGGCTCTGCAGCTGAACACTTCATGGTGGACTTCTCTGACTGATAGGACCTGAAGACTGTCTGTGGTGAAGAAGAACAACCGAGACATAAAGTGAGAGCTGGTGAGTCTACCAAAAGTCTTTAAACACCAGTGAGCCCAGTGTGCTGACAAGATGTGCCAGTGGGTATGGTGGGCATTGAGTGGTGGCTAAGTGGGCTTCAGCAGGTCACTGCTCATCACTTTGTGTCACATTTGAACCATCCTGTTCTAGTAATTCCTGCCCAGTGAATGGACTGATGTCACCAATCGCCATCTTCACTGTCCCCATTTTGCTCTTTTCATGTGCAGGTCCTGAAGCTCCAAAATGTCCTTCTGCAGTCATCTGAACCTCTGAACACTGAGGAGTTTTTACAGGTGAGTTTGTGTTCTTGTTGATTTGGTGGTCCTGATGAGTATCTGTGACACTTCATGTTCTCTCCTGGTGTGACTGTGTGTGTGTCACTGTGTCACACAAGTGCTGGCCCACTTTCATTCATCTCACTTGATGTTATTTTCTCCTTTCTCTGTCCTCTTGTCTTTTCCACTCTCTTATTTTCTCTATTTCTCTCTCTCTCATCTCTCACTATTTCTAATTCACATTCCTCTGTTCCTTAGGCCCCACATTTTGAGAATGAAAGATAAGAATGTGAGATCTGCAGTGTCCAGTGGTGCAGAGGGAATCGGGACAATTGTGACTTGAAGTCTGTGACAGTGACCGGCTGATTGTGGTGTGACGATGGCCGCTCTGAGTCGTTGGCTGCTGCCTCTCACCTGACTGAGCCGTGCAGTCTTTACAAACAGATTTGGGCTCAGGGCTCCAGTCACATATGGATGAATGAATCAGCATGTGGCATGGAGATATCTGCCCTGATGTGACTGAGTGGATTTGACTGTCAGGGTAGCATCTTCACATGGCAGCAAACAAAGAATGAGTTCCTCTATTCCTATGTGAGGAAAGACCTCTTCACTTATCACGACATTACAACGTAACGGGCTAAGGACCCTGCCTGGCCGAGGTCCATTTTATGCTTCATATTTCTTTTATAATAATATTAATAATATTTTCTCTAATTTTTTAATACAAATACTGATAGATAAAATTAATCAGAAGCATATTGTTAAAAATGGCTTCTTTGATTCATCTGCTGCTTCAAAGTTTACTAACATTTTAACCAACCAGTCCATTTGTAGTACTTACTACAATAGTGATAATAATGTAAATAGTAAGGTGAGACATTTTAATGTTAAAGTGAGAGCTGCCGCTGACATAGTCGCTCCTGAAAAGACAGTTAAGAAATCCTCCAGCACTGTTACACCAAGGAAAAGAAAACATGGAGGAGAGCTGAGCGTAAATGGAGAAAAAATAATTGGTTCTCCACTATGAAATATTGAAGGCTAAAATAACAGAATACAACAACATAGTCCATCTGAAGAGGTGGTGCTACTCCTCTAAAATTAAAAATAAAAATGCTGGTATTCTGAGAGTTTTATTCTCTACTGTTGATCGTTTGCTAAACCCATGTTACTTAATGGAATGTCTACAAAAAACTTTCAGTGAAACTTTTGAGAATTTTGCTATACTTTTAATATTAAAATGAATCATATTAGAATACTATAGGGTGACACAGTGGTAGTGCTGCTGCCTCCCAGTTAGGAGACCTGGGTTCGCTTCCCGGGTCCTCCCTGCGTGGAGTTTGCATGTTCAACTTGTGTCTGTGTGGGTTTCCTCCCACAGTCCAAAGACATGCAGGTTAGGTGCATTGGCGATCCTAAATTGTCACTAGTGTGTGCTTGGTGTGCGTGTGTGTGCCCTGCGGTGGGCTAGCGCCCTGCCCAGGGTTTGTTTCCTGCCTTGTGCCCTGTGTTGGGTGGGACTGGTTCCAGCAGACCTCCGTGACCCTATAGTTAGGATATAGCAGGTTGGATAATGGATGGATGGAGAAATAATATAGTACATCACCCCAAAGACAATCTTTTTAAGTCTTAAAATTCCATTTTCAGTGATTTAAATTCATTTACCAGGATAGATTTACCTGATCTATGAAGAATAATCTCTCAACTGACACCCTCCACCCTTCACCTTGACTCAACACCAACAAGCTTTTTCAAAGAACTATCTGACATGCTAATTGATAATGTGCTTGATATAGTGAACGTATCATTAGATACGGGGGTCTTCCCAGACTGTCATAAGACTGCTGTTGTTAAACACCTGATCAAGAAGCATAATCTCGACTCGTCTGTTTTAGACAATTTTAGACCCATTTCAAACCCGCCATCCTTAAGTAAAATTCTAGATAAAGGCAGTCATTACGCAGCTCAATGACCACCAGAATAAACTTGCTATTCTTGACAAATTTCAGTCGAGTTTTAAAACAAATCACAGTACAAACTGCACTCGTTAAAGTAGTAAATGACTTGTGGGTTAATGCAGACAGAGGCCGTTTATCTGTACTCATCCTCTGAGATCTGAGTGCTGCATTTGATACCATCGATCACAAAATTTCTAGAAATCACCTTAGTCAGTGCTCTCTGGCAGGGTCTTAAATTGGTTTGAGTCTTTCTTGAAAGTCAGAAAATTCTTTGTTTGTTGTGGTGATTATACTTCAGAGACACATGATGTTTGACACAGAAAATGGCACAGGCTATGTTAAGATCTTGGTTAGAGAAAATACATTTTAAATCCACCGATCCTTTACTACAACTCTGACCTTGATTTAGTATCTGTGTCCTCACCCAAACACGATCCTAATCTTAAATTTGTAAACTTCAGTCCTACTCTTAAAAATTAGATTTTGGGGCCCTGAGGTTAAAAGCCTCTCCTCAGGGCCCTAATGTTAGCCTGTGTATTTGCTTGATTTTATCCTTTGACTGTTATATTTCATTTAAAGTGGTTTTAAAACCTTTGGTTAACTTTTTTAGAGTATTTTCAAATCTGTTTCTGGCTGTTAAAGTTATAAAGGAAGGATGGTGTTTTCTGCAGTTCTGACATTGAACATCAAGGGGCAGTCTAGTTCTGAACACTTGCTGTTTTATCTGTTTTTTTAGCAGATTTTTAAAATCCATTTTTAAAATGGGATTTGATAATTAATTTAGACAGATAACACTTTTCAAGAGGATAATTATTAGATTTGGAGGAAAAAGGGTAGGATGCATTGGAAGCATAAATAAGTATTTAATTCATTGGATTACTTTGCCCGTGCATTGTCTTTTCACATTAATAGCCCCTAATCTAAACCTACCCATGACATTCTATATGGTGTTCCACAAGGGTCTCTCCGGGGTCTGCTGCTCTTTTTGATCTCCATGTGTCCATAAGGTCAGATTATCTCAAGGCATAACGTGAGCTACCACAGCTATGCTGACAACACAGAATTGTATTTATCAATAGCATCTGAGGACTCCGACTCTCTTAGTTCACAAACCCCAATGTCTTACCTGTGTTTCTGCGTGGATGAGTAGGAGTTTTTTCAAACTAAATAAGGAGAAAACAGAAATCATAGTTATTGGAAAAAAGGATATAGTGAGAGTATTAGAAATAAACTTGATCTGTTAGGCTTAACACAAGAACTACCAAAGCCTATGAAAAAACTTGATGTAGAACCGTCATCATCTGAGTTCACATCTGTAATAGCGCGTCTTTATGTGACAACAGTGTCAGATCTCTTGTGAATGTGACTGAGAGAATAAAACTGAATAAAAAAACAGTTAATCTTTACAAGTATCATAAATTTACACCATCTATTACAGACTGAAATCAAATGTATGTTTTTATTCTGAAATAGTAAGAATAAGAACAGCTTACTTCTCAAAACGGACTCGTCCAGAGTCGAACCCGTAAAGTTTTGATTACCAGTCAACAGTTGATACCATTGTTCCAAAGTAATGGAGGGTTATTTTCTGCAGTATTTATAAATAGAAGATTCTTGTTCTGTTATATTTGTACCTGTTTGTGTTTACTTGATATTTGCACTTCATGCTTCACACATTATACACTTCATGTCTATGATTTTGTCACACATTACTAAAACAGAAACAATGTGTTTACATAGATTGTTGTAGACAAACACACATAAAATGTATGTGTTCCAAATAATGATATAGGGGATTCATTTTGTTTGACTTCTCACTCTATGCAACTCTAAGCAAATGACACACAGGTAAACAGAATTGAGTACAGGACAAGGCTGCTTGCTGCTTATCGGTACATTTACAGGACAAAAGATGCTGATGGAGGGGTGTGAAGGGATTTAAGGTGGGATGGATCTACGAGTTTTTTCGTAGGCTTTGGTAATTCTGGTGTTAAAAGTCAAGACAGTGGTAAAGAATTTAGAGGAAATGTATTGAATTAGTTATGTACCTAAATTTTAAATCACAAATTAATTAGATTATCAGAACAGCATTTTTCATTTAAGGAATATGGCAGAAGTTAGACTCCTTATAACCTTACAAGACACTGAGAAATGAGTTTAAGTTCTTATGTTTTGTTGACTAGATTACTGCAATACACTCCTCTCAGGACCACCCAAAAAAGATATCAAATGGTTACAGCAAGTGCAGCATGGAGCTGCAAGAATCTTAACTAGGAAAAGAAAATCTGAGCACATCTCTCCAGCTTTGATGTCAGTGCATTGGTTACATGGGCCATTCAGAATTGACTTTAAAATACTTTTTCTGGTTTTACAAAATCATCTCACCCCATCTTATAATTCAGAAGGCCTCTCACCTTACACTCCAAACCGTAACCTTAGTTCCTCAAATGAGTGTCTGCTTATAATTCCAAGACCTAAACTTAAAAGAAGTTGTTAGGCAGCCATCTGCTGTTATGCACCTAAAATCTGGAATAGCTTATCGATAAACTAATATGATGGAGCACTTTAAAAAATTGATAAAACCCCACCATCCTTGTTTGTCTGACTGATTCTCTCTGCCTGCCTCTCCTCAGACTGACAATGGCTGAAGCCCAGCTGTCTGTAATACAGGACGAGTTCACCTGCTCGGTGTGTCTGGACACCCTGACTGACCCTGTTGCTATCCCCTGTGGTCACAGTTTCTGTCTGAAGTGCCTCATGGACTGCTGGAATCAGAGCCAACTGTTCAGCTGTCTTCAGTGCAGAGAGAACTTCACCACAAGGCCTACATTGCGAAGAAACTCTCTGCTGAATGAAATCCTCAAGAAATTCAAGAAGACAGGACTCAGTTCTCCTCCATCTCAGAATTATGCTGGTCCTGGAGATGTGGAGTGTGACGTCTGTACTGAGAAGAAGTTATGAGCAGTAAAGTCGTGTATGACCTGCCCGGCCTCCTACTGTCAGAATCTTCTGCAGCCTCACTATGAAGTAGCAGCTTGGAAGGACCACAAGCTGGTTGATCCTGATAGAAATCTAAAGGAGAAACTCTGTGAGAAACATCAGAAAAGTCTGGAAATATTTTGTGAAACTGATGATTCATGTATCTGCTTGATGTGTGGAGTGACTGAACATAACGGTCATAAAATGGTCAAGCTGGAGACAGGAAGAGAAAAAAAAGAGGTGAGTGGAATTTAGTTTTCAGTAGATACAAGTTAAATAACAGGAGTTAAGGGTTTTGCAAATTCAGTGTAGCAGAAGAATCTATTCAGCCATCTTATAAACTAAGGGCAAACTTCCGCTTGCAGACCAGAACTGCCCCTGGCAGAGGTCTGAATGGCACATGGGCTACTCATAGAAATATCTGACTTTCCAGGCCTCATCAGGTGTTTTTCAGAAGATGATGCAGCAGTTGGTTGGTGTAAGCGTAGTTAGTCACCATGCAGTGTCCTTAAAAATGTAATTCAGTACCCTGAGCTTTACCACAGTAATAGAGAGAGTCTGTAGTGCAGTGACATGGAGGGTAAGTGTGTTTAGCTGCACATTTGATTTTGGGTGTTTTTATTTAATTTGAGTTTGAGATCTCAGGCCTTTTTAAGACACACGTTCTAGTCACATGTCAAACAATCAATACTGAACTACAGAACCAAGTCTAAGATTCTTACAGTAACTTCAGATGAGAATTTTCAATGTTGTATTACTGTATTTATATTCTCCTTTGAATTAAAATGAACTGACTGATTGTTCTCTCTAATGTATGATTGTGAAGTGAACTCTGACCTTTAACAATGTGATACAAGTCCAGCAGGTGTGTCATTAACTTGTGAAGAAGTTCATTTGATCATCTGTGCTGGGGGTGTCCATCTCCAGTCCTGGAGGGCTACGGTGGCTGCAGGTCTTCACTCTCACTCTTTTCTAAATTAGTGACCAGTTGTTGCTACTAATTAACTTGTTTTGTTTTCATTTTAATTGACTTGCTATTTAAGACTCGGACCCCTCAATTGTTTTATTCTTTCCTTGATTAACAGCCAAATAATAATGGGATACAAAATGAGTCAACACATGACCAGCAACCTGAAACCATCATATAATATCTGACAATAAATAAAGGTGAAGGTCTCAGTGATGTTGATCTGCTCAGGTCCACAAAACATTTGGGCTTTTAGAAGAAAGAAAATCAACAGTTTTGGAAACGTCTGCTGTGGCAGAATGAGAGCAGCAACAAGCCACAGAATTAAATAACAAGTTTAATGAAATAGAAGAATTGGCTTCTAATTAAGAAACTGGTTGGAGTTTGAGGCTCTTACTTAGTCTCACATCTCACTTTTGTTGGCTAATATTTTAGAAAAATATAAGAAAATTTAGAGGATTTAGTGTTAAATAATAACTCAATTAAAATGAGTGGAAAAGAAGTCAATAAACAGCTGAAATTGGTCACTGACTAAGAAAGAGTCAAAAAGGAAAAGCAGCAGCCACTGCAGATGTCAAGGATCGGAGCTGAACACATTTGTAATCTCTGCCAACATTAAACTGACCCATCAGTAGCACACAATGAGAATGTTTAGTGTGGTCAGATAAAAATCAGGTAAGTTCAGTCAGGTGTAATGACCTTGTGGCTCAGGAGGATTGTAAATTAGTGCTACAAGTGTAACTGATTGTGTTTTAATATCCAATACGAGCCTCAAATGATGTGAATTCACTGACATTCTGAGAAGACATATTCACTTCACTACTCAACCACATTCTTTACTGACCTTTTCTGATTTATGAAGCAAAATAAAACCTTTTGGTGCTCCTTCAAATAAAGGAATAGTGTCAGATTGGCTAAGCCAGGTCTCAGTAAGTAGATATGAAGGTAACTGTGTCCTCGGTAGAATGTCGATAATTAAAACAACTTTACTTAAAGGTGAAGAAAAGTTTAGAAAATAACACATTAAACAGCACTGAAGTTTATGAACTGCTCTTATATTATAGCGAGCAGGAAAAAGGATGGACTTGTGTGCACCCAAGCAGTGGCGGTTTTTGATATGGACGACATGGGCCGTTGCCCTGGGCAGCATTGCAGTGGGGGCGGAATCTTGAGCATTGGCAATTTTTTTTTTTTGTACGTGCCCATGCTGCCCCGACTTCATGCCAGCGCATTTTTGGGATTGCATGGGCACCAATTGGTTTTCTATTAACCATTTGTGGGGAGTAAGGGCGCCCTCCATTTGCGAGGTGCGCCTGCTGCTTGCCGCACAGGAAGGAGAGGGGCAGGGCGGCGGGGGATTCTCTGGCTGCCTGGCGCGGCATCTAATAACCATCTCACAAAATAAAACAAAATAAAAACAACCACAAAAGCACCAAACATTATGATATAGACTTATAATTTGCACCGATGTGTTTTCTAAATTCTATCACACCCATATAGGCGGGATGTGAGTGCGAGGGCCCTCAGTGCGCCTGCTTGCTGGTGCTGCTGCTCTGAAGTCTCACACACAACCTGTCAAAAGGGGAGGAAGGGCGGGGTGCTTCCAAATAAAGCACATTTCATTCATATTATTGTCAATCCAAACCCATTATGTCACAATTAATTTTTCCTGGGTTGTGCGAAATTGCAGAAATCATTAGATGGACGCTCCTTGCACGAGCAGCATAGAGCAGAGTACAGCAAACAAGAAGAATAAACCCTCCTGTTTGAAGATGATGCCAGGTCCATGTGTGTGCTCTCTCTATTCTTTATCACAAATTGCCGCACGTAGGCCCTCACCTTTTCCAACGGCTCTCTGGCTGCTGCTCCCAATTCCTCAATGATTTTTTCGATGGTCTTCAGGACCTGCAAGAAACTGCTTACGGGCTTGATTAACCTTTCGAGTTCCCGCAAGTCAACAATATTATTTACTTCGGCCGGCAGAAGACTCACTTACCTGCCGGCCGGGAGCCAATGAGCACGTCCGTTTCTGGCACGTGCTCAGGAGTGTCTCGAGGAGGCTTCTGGGATTTGGAATTCTTAGAGAGTCGGGTTGCCTCTTTCAGCAGGTTGTGGTCTGTCTTATTAAATTTTATAATATCCCGACTAGCCATTTCCCGACCCTCCTTACCTTTTTGTGGGGTGAGCGGTGCCTTGCTCACCTCCCCCTTCCCTTTCGGAATGTCCAAGTCCTTCACTTCAGGCGCAAACAGTGGGATGCGGACCACCTCCTTCCCAGCAAGCACCGGGTTTGTTGCCATGTCCCTCGTCGGCTACCGTCATGCGGAAGTCATCTCCCAGGTGCTCCGGCTTCGATTGGAGCATGCCGTCGTCCTCGGGGCAGTTTCCTTTTTCCCTCGGAGCCTCCAGATGATCATCTCTGAGGTACATGCACGGAACAAAGTGAGTTATAACAAACGGGCTGTTGATGACGTTCCCGGCACGTACCTTAGAGCGATCGTTGCTTCCTGGAGGTTTCTCCGGACATGTAAGGCGGCTCCGTGACTCCTCCAGAGCGTCTGCCATTGCACCCAAGGCTCTCCCGCTGGTGATGTCGCTCTGCTTGCCCTTCTTCTCCATTTCGGACTTGGAAAATTCGGGTTTTGGCGATGTTGTGGTGAGTCCTGACGGCGTTGTCTTTTCGGGGTTCTCTGCCCACAGAAATTTTGAAAACAGGTCCTCTGCAATAGATGCTAGAAGATCCTGCCGGCTATGCCACTGTGACAGATAGGGGGCACTCTCGCTCCCTTGAACCCCTGTCCATGACTCCAGACACCAGGTAAAAGTCCACAAATTGACTTTATTAATCTTCCACAGTACACCAAGCACCCTCTCCACTATATTCATACAAATCACAATTACTAACAATAAACCAATCCTCCAGCTCCCAGACGTGTTGCCACCCTTCCAACCAGCTCAGCTCGCCGTCTTGGAGCTTCCACAATCCTTTTAAATACCCTGACCTGGAAGCGTTCTAATCCCCAGTCCATGTGACTCTCAATCACTTCCGGGTCAGGTAAAAAGTTATTTTCTTTACCCCGGAAGCGCGTCATTCCCCTTGTCCATGTGTGCTTCCAGGGCTTAGGGAAAATATCCGTTGTTCCTCCCTGCAGCATCCCCTAGTGGTCCCCATGGCATCCAGCAGGGCTGCGTATAAAAACTACAATGTCCATGATGCCCTGCTGGTCTTCTGGGGACCTCGATACTGCAAGAAGGGCTCCACCTTGCGGCTTGGGGGTACTGGCCGGGATAAACGGCCGGCCATCCATCACAACGTGTATTCGAGTCCCACGTTCATCGAGTGTAAATTTTTACCCAAAAGAGTCATTTTTTTTTTTTTCTTTTCTTTTTATTTTCATTTAACAGAAAATTCCAATAACGAGCAAGGCGAGCTACAAAGTGTTGTTGGATCACCTTAAGCGGCCAAGGGGCACACACCCCTAGTGAAGATATATCAAACATAAATGGGCATCTTGTTCCATGTTCATAACAAAGCAAATCATCTGAGTGTTGTTTTGGGTGATGATTGAAGGTTTAGTGGTTTAAATTTTTAAATATTCACGATGGAGAGATGTTGCTCGTAAAGTCTGAGGTTTTTTTCCCACAGCAGGTCCAGGTGTGTTTATCCTGCTGCTATTTATGGATCTTTAATGCCGACCTCCGTAAAAATCCCCGGGTTCTCTTTTCACCACAAAGGCGTCTACAGTCCAGCTGTTTCTGTTTGAAAGACAATTGTAATCCGTTGTGCAGCACGTGGGTCACTTGATACGTGCATTATTCACCTGGAGTGTCTCGTGTGTCCCGTGTGTGTCTGTGTGCCGGTGACTGATCTGCGCCATGTCTCTCAGCCTCTCTGATGAGCTCCGGATTGACACCTTTGAATGTTTGGTACAGCAGAGCGAATTCAACCTGATCTGCCACAGTGGGTTTGTTATCACCTTATTCAGTGGTGGGGTTCATGGACGTCAAAAGGCAATGAATAGAAGATGGATTAACGTAAATATGTGAGCTGCCTTCCGCAATTAGTCATCACATTTTGATGGCGATTCTGACACTATAAAAAATTTCCAGGATTTCACAGGAGTTAACTGTAAGTTTTCACAATAAAATACTGTATTCACAAATGTTTTTTGTAATCACAGCAAGATACGCTGTCTTCTGTCAAAAGACAGCAAATTGCTGTAAAATTGTATTTGGAGAAGACCCCGTTGCATTGTGGGATATTACATTCACAGAGAGTGGAAGAAATGAGAATAAAATGGCGCTGTAGTGTACTTCAGTGTTACTTTGTTACTTTTGCTTTTACAAACAGTAATTAACTTAACATTTATTGGCTTTCCCTTTTATAATTACAATTTCTGTTTTGTCCTGTTAGAGAGGAAGTTTTGCGGTCATTTTAAGTCTTTATACCCAGAGTGTATTAGAAACGTATATACTGAGTGTTTTCATTTTGTACTTTCTCACATTGTTTGAGTACGTGCAGTTTAATTTAATTTCAGTTTGTGCATTTCTCAATCTACTTTAAATCATGCCTTTCAATATATATTAATTCTAGCATCTGTGTACAGCTTTAATTAGTGATTTTTTTCATAAAATTTAAGTTCTAGAATACTGTATTCAGACCGTTTCAGTTTGTGCATTTTCATTTTTTATCTTATAGCTTCAGGTCTGTGTTTTCATATTGTTGCAATGTGAGCTTTTTCATGTAGTTTTAGTTCATGCACTTTTAAACAGTTTTAATTTGTGCATTTTGATAAAGCAGAGATAGAAAAGTGAGTTTTGCTTACAATAGTCCAGGAACCCCACTGGCGTTGAAAATGCTTTAGAGTTGATTTTAGTTTTTATTTTTTTAATATCAATGCCTTGAAATTTTAGAAAATTAATGGGGTATCTTGAGATGTGCTGGATGTCCTTGATTTTTATATAGCAGTAAATGTTCAATATTCTATATGAAGATCTAATTTGAGAGAACCAATGAGATGAATATGATGGCTCAATTCAACCTGACCAAGAGTGAAAAAGGCAGGTGACAATGCTGGGACTTGGGTAGACAGTACAGTATATTAACTTTCATACTTGTATTCATACACTCTTAATCCTCCATGCAGACACATCGTTCTCTGACTACTGAATTTTAGCAAAATACACATTGCTAAATCTAGAATTGTGAATCACTGGGGTCAAAGGATTTATTTTTGGCATATTTTTTACTCCTCACTAAGAGATATACAGTATACACTGTCCATGTGCCCAGCATATGTTAAAGTTATGTATTACTGTATTTTACAGACATGTGCTACAGGCACTGATGTTCAGAGGACAATGATGCTACCAAGCACTCCCCGCTTGATTATACAAGGTAATGTTCACAACACGTGTAGCTTATAGTGTCAGCAACTTTAGTTAGTAGTATCTTAACTTGTATTACCTTCTCATACTGTATATGTTTTAAAGGTCAGTGCAGCTGCCCTTTACTTTGCAAAGACCAGAAGAACAGTTCAGCCCCATGAATCCTTTCTGCTTTTATGATTATTTATTTCTATTACTTTAATAGTTGTAATCTAAGACCCTGTGTTAGCTACCCATTCCTTTCACACTGTTGTTCATTAAGAATTCCACTTCTTTCCATAAGTACGTGATGAATATCTTTGCTTATTTCAGATGACTGATGAAGCCTAAAGCCTGGATGTTCTCAACATGGGACCACATCACGACTTCATCAATGGTATTGCTACAATCTTAGGAAGTTATTACAATTTTAACTTGCAGTATCCTGAAGATGCCTCATCCACATTGGAGTTTATCCAAAGGTAAACTAACACACTAATATTGTAGATAACACTAGCAAGGGTAATAGTGAGACTAGTAAATCACCACAACATTGTTAAAATGGCAGAGAAATCTTGTCTGGCTTTCTAAGGAGGAGTGTTAGGCACCAGTATTCTGTAGAAAGGAACAACATTTAATGTCTTTTGAAAAACAGTGTGAAAAAGCTCAAATAAAACTGATTGCTTCTATATTTTATTTACAGGTGTTTTTTTGGTATTAACTCAGGTTCGAGCTCAAAGTCAAAAAAGAAATATGGACACATCAACCAACAAGTTTGTACACTTCTGAGGAAATGTATTGATTTTGAATGGATGTCATTGTAGACATTATCTTCTAAAAGGACTCCTAATAACTCAAAATAGATTTAAAGTGTTTTAATCTCCTGTTTTGCCTCAGTTTAATTTCTATCTTGCTGTCTTTAAAAATGTTAGACTGCTTTGTAGTTTCATTTTTGTTTTTTTTTAACATTATTGTTTAAATGTTAAACACTGAAGTTCAAAGTCTTTAATTTAATTTCTTAAAATATACTTTTTAAAAGGAGACAAGCTATCAGAATTATTGATTGATTTTCTGCACTTGACCCTTTCAGATGTCTGTATATGTGGAGAAAGTAGCGTATATTTACAAATAATACAGTGTTGACTACTAGTACTCGACAGCACAGCCTTTGTTAAATGGTGCGACTGAAACCATCTGAACACCAGCAAAACCAAGGAGCTGGTGGTGGCTTTTAGGAGGCCCAGACCCCTTACGGACCCCGTGATCATCAGAGGTGACTGTGCAGAGGGTGCAGACCATTAAATACCTGGGAGTGCAACAGGATGATAAATTGGACTGGACTGCCAATACTGATGCTCTGTGTAAGAAAGGTCAGAGCTGACTATACTTCCTTAGAGGCTGGCGGCCTTCAACATCTGCAATAAGATGCTGCAGATGTTCTATCAGACGGTTGTGGTGAGCGCCCTCTTCTACGCGGTGGTGTGCTGGGGAGGCAGCATAAAGAAGAAGGACGCCTCACGCCTGGACAAACTGGTGAGGAAGGCAGGCTCTGTTGTAAGCACGGAGCTGGACAGTTTGACATCTGTAGCAGAGCGATGGGCACTGAGCAGACTCCTGTCAATAATGAAGAATTCACTGCATCCACTAAACAGGATCATCTCCAGACAGAGGAGCAGCTTCAGAGACAGACTGCTGTCACCGTAAAGTATCTATCTATCTATCTATCTATCTATCTATCTATCTATCTATCTATCTATCTATCTATCTATCTATCTATCTATCTATCTATCTATAATAACTGCAGGCACTGTGGTATGTGGCAAGTTGTTAACTTCAGATGATATTAGATATACTGCAAAAAATGTGTTCTTGTTTACTGTACATATACTTAATGTATGTGAGGTTTATGTCATTTTGTTGTGAAATTAAAAAAAAAAAAAGTTGAACTGCTTGTTAAAACTTTTATTGAATTTAAAAGTTAAGGTATTCTGTGCGTTTACTTTTGAAGAAACACTGCTGAATAAATATGTAAAATAGATAGTGTGTTTTGTTTTTATTTTTACTTAACTTTTTTAATTCTCAATAATTTGAACATTATATGTGTCATAAAAGACTGATGAAAGTCAAATCCTGACTGCAGGGACACTGATGGAAACATATTTTGTACAAATATCAAAAGGTTTTCCCTCAAACAGAAAACCACAAACTAAAGGAACAAGTGAACAAGTAGTGAGGTGGACAAGGGGACTTTAGGGCCCTTCAGAACTCAACCTGATGTAAATTTTGGGAAATTAAGTGAATAGGATGGGCGATCAAGGTTGTTTTAATGTCCTTTGCAGTATTTAATATTGTTATTGTATCTGGCTACCGAGTTGCATTACTTCTACAGTTGGTATGTAAAAATAAAGTAGATTAATGTAAATTGGAAATGGTTAATTAATTCGACAGCAGCATACTGTTGCCCAGTTTACTGTGAAGTCACTGTGTGGTATGGTAATGTTATTGTAAAATACTGTAAAAGTAATGCAACTAGTAGCCAGTAATTTATTGTAAATTTACAGTTACATTTTTTACAGTGTAGGGATGATTCCAGAACAGATCTCTTACGCAATCCTTCCACAGTATCTCTCTAAATTATTTAGTTCAAATTATTATAAAGATTTAACTCCTGGTCTTTTTATTAGTATTATTAATTTTAATGAGTCTTTAATTCAATCGAACTTGGGTTTGCACTACGTGCAGAATTTGAAAAGCAACTTTTGTCAGTTGAGCAACAAACAACTGTGACGGCATCTTTTCTTCGTAGCAAACTCTTCACTTTTGTGCTCCACAAAATATTATAAAGTACAAATAAATAAAATATCTTAGTATTTGATCGAATAATAAAGTCTGTTGATTTAAGAATTTCATCTTTTCTTTCTCATATGTGTTTACCTATATATTACTGCAAAGTATCTGAGTAAACCTTCATTTTCTGTCTACTCTGTTTTAATTAAATCAGAAAATAGAAAACATTTAAGAATAAATAACAAGGCTCCTTTTGAATTTGTTGGTTTTTTTTTTTTTATCTATAACATTAGGGTCATTAAACTCCAAATGTCAGGCTATTAAATGTGATTTCAACAAAACATGGGGGTTAATAATAATACTAATAACAGGAGCGATATTAATTATACAGTGGGGTACAAGAGTGAGGCGACTTATTTTATCTTACTATCACATACAGTAATACATTCTGTCTGTCGGTGTTAGTTATATTTATATATATACTGGAAGCCACTGACGGACCCGTTTCTTCATTGCCAGTCTGTAGCTGAGGTAAATTAAAAGCAACACAGTTTTAACTTGAAGTTGATCCTGAGTTTTTGTAATGTTAATACAAATGGCAGGAAATGCTGCAAAACTTCGATATGATTTCTGACACAATTCATTTAAATGCTTCTATGCTTTGTGAGGCTTCACACCACCAATCATATGTCTGCGATTCATTTTTATTGCGTTAATTTTATCCGGTTAATACAGTGGCCCCAAAAGGCAAGTGACAAAAATTTAAAGGTGTGACGTGCACAATTAAGGTGACTCACACATTCAAACAAGTAACGAATAACACTTTTGTTATTTTCATTTGAAAGGACAGGAAATCCTTCCCAACAGTGTTTCCCAAACTCGGTCCTGCATGGGGTCCTCCTGTGGCTGCAGGTTTTTCTTCCAACCAGATTCATAATCAGTGACAACACCCAATAACGCTGTTCACATTTAATTAGATATAATTTTATTTTCTCTTATTTTACATACAGAAAAACAAAGCGTCATGCTTTTTACATTTATAAGACTTTTAAAAATATTTCTGCTTTTGCAATAGATTTAAAGGATAAACTCTTTTGTTGATTTCATTATATTTTTCCCTTTCTCTTTGACGTTTTTCCCCTTCGTTGTATCATATTAATGACAATTAAAAACAAGACGAGCAGACACCCGGATAGACAACACTGAAGGATCAAAGGCTGCAGCGACATTAGCGTCAGACCCACTAATTTGTAAATAAAGGATTAATTAAAAC